>NW_024118615.1:0-9069 GCF_003073215.2 Triticum urartu
GGCTCCGAAGGGGGCGGAGGGCGGGGTGGGGGCGGGCGGAAAGCCGATGAATCGACCGCGATGTGGTGGTGGCCGAGCTCGGAGAAGATGGCGAAGGCGTCGTCTATGCGGAGCGTCGGCTTGATTCGGTCCCCGGGACGTACGAAGTCGACCGTGGCGATGCACTTGGACACCTTCCCGTGCGACGGAGACAACGGTGGCCGCGGCAATGACAACGACGAGGGCGGTCACTGCATCGAGCCCGATCTCGATTTCAAGCGGATGAGGAGGGAGGTGATGGGGAAAAGAGGGGGGGAATGGATGAGAGCAGCCTAGGGTTTGCGTTGGTGTTTTGTAGGCGTTGGGGAGGTAGGGGATGGCCGGCACGTGGCCATGGCCGTGGGATGGCCGCCACGGCTTCCCCCTCCTCCTACTGTAGCCAAAGATCAGGGAAGACCCAGCTGGGTTGGGCCATGTACTATTAATGGTGGGCCAAAGTGCACATGAGACATTAGTTCTTATTCTTTTTCTCTTTTTCCTTTACTCTTTTCTATTTTAGACACTATTTTCTATTTATTTGAGGCACTAAATGATTTTAGTAAAATATGAACCTAGCACATAAATGCCACACAATGATATGATGATGCTCACAAAGTTTAAAGTCAAATGGAAATACATAAACATTTGATTATTTTGAAAAGGTCATTTTTGTTGTTTTTGGACCACTTTATACTTTACTAGGGATTAATTGGCGAGTCAGATGATGTTGGTTTCAACATGACAAATGATCAGGGGAATTTATAGAATAATGCAAACATTTTACTTTTATTGTTTGAAGAAATAATAATTTCACTTGCAATTTAAATTTGAATTTGAGTTTGAATATGGACAAGTGGCAATTTGCTTAGTAATCATGATGACATGGCCATCATTAGGGGAGATTACTGTAGCATGATTCTCGGGGTCTTATAGTGGGTCACCGAGATTACGGATCGGGAGACCCACACCGGTGGCTCGGTAGCTTCCACACGACCGAGCTCGCATCCATGGAGTACGACCGCTACCATGGCGCGACGGCTAGGCACAATTTCCCTTCGGCACACGTCCTGTCGACCTTGTTCCGCCGGAGCCAGGGGTGGTGAGCTCGGCTATGCGCGGGAGGATCGCGAGGCATGGGAGCGCCTCGTGGCCGAGGCCGCCGATGAGGCCTACATGCAAGAGCTTCGCCGGCAGCACCCGGAGCTCATGGAGGCGGAGCGGGTGATCTATGCCGACGCGGAGGACGACGAGGTTATCGTGCTCTCCTCCGATGATGAGGTCGAAGGCGGCGAGGACGGCGGTGCGGTGGGCGTCGAGGTGGGCGGCGAGGACGAGGAGATCGACATTGGCGAGTGGAGGAGTGTCTTCCCCAACGACCCCGACGACGGCACCGGCCCGGACCCAACTCGCGGCACACCGTACCTGACGAGGAAGGATTGGCTCGACCTCCACTTCGACCGAAAGTAGTTTAGCTTAGTTTAAATTTATGTTTTATGTTCGGTTATGCAAAACTTTCTATGTTTAGGTTTGAATGCATGCTACTTTCAGTTGAACCTGCTTTGAACTTGATCAAATTGAAGTTTAAAACTTTAAGTTTAGGGGATCGACCAGAAACGGCCAAAAATTGCTGGATTAGCTATTCTGTTTCGCGTAACAGAATATTATTCTGTTACCCTACTTGAACTGATGGTTTCACGCGGTTATACTGATGATTTTCATCTCATCGAACTGATCGTCTTTTCGTCGGAATGAGGCGTGTCATATATCATTGGAAAGCTCTTGACATCTATATTACGGTCATATAGAATTCTTTTGCAAAATCATCACGGTGTAAGAGCTGTTTTGAAAAAACCATTTTTTTCAAAACCGAAAACGTGAATTGTATTTTGGACTCAATTTTCAAACGTTTATCGGAATTGAGCAAATAAGATGGCGTTGGAAAGCTGGTAAAAATCTGCATCTTCCATGTATCTACTGTATTTTCAAATTATATACAATTTAAAAATAATTTGAAAAACGGTGAAATTCTAGGCGAAACGTATTTTCACCTTTTTTCAAACTGTTTGTTGGATTGATGCAAATAATACGGCGTTGGAAAGCTATGGAAAATGCGCAACTTGTTCATATAGAAATGTTTTCCTAATTCCTTACGTTTTAAAAATGAATTCGAATACAGTCAAATTTGATTTTGAATGCGATTTTTTTAAAAGTTTGTCGAAATGGGCAAATAATATACCGTTAGATAGCTATCAAAAATGCAAAACTTAGTCATGTTGAACGTTTTCTCAAATTCGCAATCGTTGATGAGTAATTTCAAATACGGTGAGACACGTCGTGTTGTTTTCCTGTAAAAAAACAGAGTATTTGTACTGATATGTGTGTGTGTTTGTACTGATGTATTTTTCATAGAGTAATTTAGGAAGGTTCCAAAAAAGGAGTACATGCACTGATGTCTGTATGGTTTTGTACTGAGCGTGTTTTCACGAGAATTCCTTTTTTTCTTTCAAAAGAGTAGCAACATACCCCCCTTTTTTTTGACAAATATCTCCTCCTTTATTCATTGCTCAACATAGTGGTATCATCATCCCCGAACTTACCTGGTTTATATCGTTGAACTGAATGACATTTTCTTAAAACAAAGAAAATGTTTTGTGTGTTTCTTTTTTTTCAACTTCAACGATGGTCTGGAATTCTCTCATTTTACATCTTGGACTTTTACCATTTTGAATTTCCGTGGGCAAATAATATACATGCCCTCTAGAGTTTGTACTGATGTGAATCCTTTCAAACTTGCGTGGCTTGTATCATTGAATGGGCTGTATTCTTTTCACCACCACCATTGTTTTATCCATATCTTTTCGAACTTGCATGGCTTACATCATTGAATGGGTTGTAGGTGGATATGTACTAATGAAGCGACAAAAGAAACACAATACACACGAATTGATAACAAACTTCACAGGACCTAACAACAAGAACACACACAAACTAACAACGATAACAATTTTGCAGGCGACCTGACAACAAGAACACAAATGAACTTAAAACAAAAATATAAATGGTGACCAGCTCGGCGGCGTACTGCAGCACGCAGGAGGGGTAACCAATTAGTCAGCTCGTCGAGGCCGCCAATACGCAGGAGAGCATGGTGAGGGCAACAATAGAGGGAGGCTGCGTGCGGTGGTCGTGGAAGCACCGTGGGGGTTGAGCCACATTTGTGGTTGATGGCAAGCCGGCACGACACGACGTGCAGCTTGAGGACGAGTGGGCGGTGCACGACATGTCACTTTAGATGCGCCTGTTGGACTGATTTCCTTCTTCCATCTGGACGGATCAATTGCAGAACTTGCTATCAGAAATAGTAAAGATACAAAATAGTCATGTGCTCAAACTTGAAGCAAGATATGATTTCATGTCCTTATCCATTAATAAAATCATACTATGTACATTTGTAAAATACTTGCTCTCAGTACTAGTCATTCTACTTAGTTATCCAAAACGGTTGTGAATGCTGCATCCATTTTTCTCAAGAAAATGTAACATATAAGTTTTATACAGATAGAAATATGCACCCTCAAGAAAATGTAATATATAAGTTTTATATAGATAGAAATATGCACCAAAAGATATACCCAAAATTCTAGTTTTACATCATCAGAAGAAACAAATAATTTGATGCCAACCTAAGTGAGCACTGAAAGATGCAAAGAAGAGCCTTTTTTGAGAATTTGACTTTGGTACTCCCTCCGTCCGGAAATGCTTGTCATCAAAATGAATGAAAGGAGATGTATCTAGACGTATTTTAGTTCTAGATACATCTCTTTTTATCCATTTTGATGACAAGTATTTTCGGACGGAGGGAGTACATGTTTTTCTCTACAAATTGATAAACCAAGAGACATTACAGAGGCTCATTTCTCATGCTTAACCACAAGCACACGTTTGTTCTATAGGAAGCTGGAAATATAAAAGGGAAATTGGACTTACGATGAGGAAGTAGATGTACTAAAAAGCATATGAAAGATGAACTGAAAAAGTTGAAGCTCCAGATCCTCATGACGAATTGGACCATACTGGAGTTGTGAATGGTGGTGAAGCTTCACATCCTTCATCGTCAACGAGCTCCTGCCATGAGCCAAAATCACAAACTTCAAACAATTTATAAAGGAAACAGTTCTTGAAATTGGGTTGAGCTTAAACTGTTCAGATTTTTGAACTCCTGCAGCAGCTATACTTGAACTTGCGCGACACATTTTTGAAAGCATCTGATGTTCAAAATACGCTATATGAAAATAAGAAGGGGTAACACACTAAGAGACATAGGCAAAAGAGAGAAAAACATGATCTATTAGCTAGGTGGTTGAACTGGCCACACCGCTGCACCATGTCGCCCAGCTCCTTCTCGATGGCCTGCTTCTTGTGATCGCGGACGAGCACCCTGGGCCACACCATGAACTTGGTTAAAAGATATATGGGACTGGACCCTGTAGATTTAAATGAACTCTCACTAGAAGTAATTTTTGTACTTCCCATGTAGTACTACATGGACTTGTTGTAAAATACATGGACCATGTAATAATTTTGAAGTTAATTATATGATCATCTCAAGGAGCTCAAGTTGGACTAAAACTCACTCGATAACTGAAACAACTAGGGTGAGGGGTGGGATCCAGGGTGCTGCTGGCAATGAACGGCCAGGGGTGGTGGCGTTGAACGGCCTGGAGTGGTGGCTGTGAACGGCCAGGGTGCTCCGACAGCAGAGCCCCACCGGGAGATGGCGATGCAATTAAACTGTTGTGCAATCAAAATTACAGCTGCAAGCTAGCAAGGATACTATAGTTTTTTGTTTTGCACTATGGTCATGGAGTCAAATCAGATCAAACATGCCAGGCATATAAAATTTGTTGTTTGATGTTACCATGAGCAGTGGTTACATAGTAAATTCAAAGAAAAACAAAACATGGCAGCAACATCGTAGATAGTAGTAACGGCAATTCACTTGGAAGCATCTGCTACCAAAAATGTACTAGCAACGACAAATTCATTTGGAAGCAACCGCTATATATACGTGATTCCAAAAATGTTCCCCAGCCTGTACTGAGCAGTTTCAGAGCCTGTACTGACAATGAACTGATCTGTTATGTTTTAACGCATAGATTGTATTGTTCATTCAACTGTTGATATAAATACATATTGAACTTCTACACTAAAAGAAAATTCACTAATAAATAACACTTCTCTTGAGCAATCAAATAAGTGTTGCATGAAATACATCAAATACTGAGAGCAATCTAACAAGTGTCACATGAAAATGGAGGAAAGTGCAAGAACTATTAAAGCAATATATGTAAAAAAAGAGTTCTTTTACAGTACCCTTAGTTTAATATGGTCCATTCATTCTCTCAGATCCAACGGATATACTTGAAGGGTACTCCATTGTAAGCATTAAGGAGTACTGCAACCGAAAATCAGGGAGTACCTTATTTGAAGGGTAGATTCGTCATTTAGGAGAGACAAACTCAGGATCCGGATTTATGATATTTTTGGAAACAACTTAATGACTATGATATACTATTCCCGTAATCAGATCTATCTTGCATGCATGCACCGATCCGATAATTGTGACAAGTTATTAGCGTGGGAGAGAGTTATGAAACATCCATTATCTTGCATGCATGCATCTATTATTTTCTAATAGATTGTACTGTTCATTCGACTGTTGATATAAATACATATTGAACTTCTACCACTAAAAGAAAATTCACTAATAAATAACACTTCTCTTGAGCAATCAAATAAGTGTTACATGAAATACATCAAATACTGAGAGCAATCTAACAAGTGTCACATGAAAATGGAGGAAAGTGCAAGAACTATTAAAGCAATATATGTAAAAAAATCACCTTCAGTCTCGACAGCGATCCTCTCAAGATCATGATCTGCAAGGAAAAGAATGGAGCAATATAGGTAAAAAGATCGTACAAACCAGATGAACTATCACATGCAATAGATTATTTTCTAATATGTGTATTGTTTGTATAATATATGAAGGATACAGTTCAAATTTCAATCAGACAAAAAAATCAATATTTCTAATCTGCAACAAAGCATTTTTTCCTGGGCAAGTGAAAATAGTGAGACATTGAACTCTCTCTCTCTCTCTAACACACACCCGCCCTATTTTTTGTTTCTGTGTGAACTGATGGTAGAATACATTGTGAGTTGCTAATAGTGTTTTTGTTTTTTCTCCTATAAGAAACATGTTCTTTTCTTCGTATGATATGTAAAACTGAACTATTTCTCCAACACACATCCAACAATTCCCATTAATCTCTATGAACTGAGGAAAGAATAAATAGTGACCCATTTGTAATCTACTGATGTTTGACATCGGAAACATGTTCTTCTCCACTTTAGGCATTAAGACAAACATGTGTAGATCACAAGTGCACCACGAGGCCAGCGTCAGGTTTGATTATGGAGGAGCACACGATCTAGAAAAACATGTATGGGGGAAGGGAACCTGCTGCCGGTTGAGAGAGAGAAGAGGCACCTACTGCTGGTTGAGGAGGAGCGCTCCAGCAAGGACTCGTGTCCCTGGTCATCCGCTCCACTGCGGAAGATGGCGCTCCGACGTGGACTTGCAAGGAAGGACCTCGGGGGTGGAGGCAGAGGAGGTGAGCTGTGGAGGAAGGGGTTGGGTGGCGACTCGCTGGGGGGTGTTGGGTGAGGCTGTATTCGTACCAAAATGACAGAACAAGTAGTTGGATTAGCCAATATTTGAGAGACCAATATTATTTGTACAATTCAATCTCACATCAACAAATCGGGATAGGACAGTAACAATTTATATACCAATGTAGTATCAGCTCGTCTATCAAATTGTTCTAGTAGTCCATGCCCTCAGGGTTTGTCTGTCCTATTACATCTACACAATGTGGTACCAAGAATCAGAATTATTCAAAAAGGAATTACGGTCTACTTTTAGTTGCATACACTTGTACACTACTAGTACTTACCAGGGAATAAGCTGTGGACAAGAAATGAGAATCTGTATGCATCCCAAATCCATCTTGTGCATATACTTTATATCTTCCTGAGATCCAAGGATTTGATTATGTATAAAATCAAAGAACCTGACGGACTTCATTAACCCGCAGTCTATCTGAACTCTTCCAGAATTTCAGAGATAACAGCTCTTTTCACGCGCAATTAGTTCTTACCTTTTTGTAATGATGGTACTGATCCGTTTGTAACGATGGTACTGATCTTCTGAAACATATGCCGTGGATCCTCCACATGAGTGACCTGCCATCGCAAACTTAGGATAGTGGATTTTATCTCCAAGATTAGACAGTAAATCAAGTGGCCTTGTAATGATTGCTGAAGCGTTTGTACATGTAAAGTTATTTGCTGAACTGCTACAATTTTTCTGCTCCGCATTTACTACCTCTCAAGGGTGAACTGATATCAAACTTCTATTTTGCCAAACTGCTAAAAAATATGTGTAGTTTACGTCCATGGCGGCAGTGTGCAGCAGTCGAGCATGTAGTGCATGTGCTGGCTGCCAATGCTGTTTGTGGTGCCACTATTGCCGAAAGCATGCTGGCCGCATCGCCGGCAAGCTTCCATAGAATTGAGACTTGCAGAATTCAAACTAATAAAAAGATGTTGAATCCATCAGTAATCACGCATCACCTTGGACTGTTGTATGTGCTCGACTTGACGGCTATGCAGCGCTTGGTGAAGATGGTGGCCGTGATTCTAGTTGGACTGATGTCCGCGCTCCACTTGGACGGCTGCCAATAACCATGGTGGAGCTCGTGGCTGAGGGTGGCCAAGGCAACCACCAGGAACTGTAGGTGTGGCCGTGCTTGTTCTCGGCAGTGAACTCACCTGAGGTGGAGATGATGACCGGAAGCAGGGATCACGGGTGGCCTTCAACTCACCGCCGGATACGGGGTGCTCGCTCATGGACGCCGAGGACGGGATCGACAGCAAAATAGGACACTAGTGAAATCGAGCTATTCGTTGAGATGCTGAAACATTTTTAGTATGGGTTAGCTACAATTCCAAACTAGTACCTGAAAATCCCATCCCCAATATGCATGTCAAGCTTTAGAGTTGGAAGTAATATAAACAAAGCAAACTCAAAACATTGAACTCATACATACATGCAGTACAAACAGTCAATATGAGCAGAATCTGTAGATGAATAAGAACACCAAATCATGAGAGAGTTGATGCATCATCAGTAATTAAGGAGATGGAACAGAGCACGGCAAGTAGCGACATAATCAATTTTTGTATATAGTCAGACTATTTTTTCAACACACACATTGAACCGTTTCTGGGGTTCTTAATGTGCTGATGATAGAAAACATGTTGAACTGAAAGTTGGGCTTCCAGAACTGCTGAATGTTTTGGGTTCTTTTATGTACCCTTTTGTTATCTTTTTCTAAACTCCAAAAAACAATTACAATCACAATACAGATGTACTACACAACAATGTGCATTTGTACTATCCATAACAACGAATTAACCAAAACCAACTAATTTATTAAGGAAACCATTTTTAAACTTGGTTTGAGCTTTGTTTCTTCTGATTTTTGAACTTGTGCAGCATGTATACCTGAACTTGCGTGAATGACAGATAATGACAAATAATTATTTCTGCTTTTTTATAAGATGAACTGAGAAAACATAAAATGGTGAAGTGAAATGTTTTGAACCTCCCGGGAGCCTATCGACGAACTGGTGTTCAGTGTATACCAAGAGGAGGAGGAGAAGCTGATGGAGCATCTCGAAGACGGCGTCGCGCCTCCACCACAATGGTGCAGCTGGAGTTGCGCCATCCAGGGCGCTATCCCAAGGCGAGGGAATGGGACACGCGGCAGCGGTAGTGGGGGTAGATGGGGCGCTCAGCGACACGCTGGGGGAGGGGGCCGGCGGTGGTGCTCAGGGAGAGGGGGGTGGCGGCGTCGCGCTTGGGTAGATGGGGCCGGTCGGCGGTGCGGTCGGAGAGGGGTCGTCGGTGGCGCAAAAGGGGAG
>NW_024118616.1:0-23556 GCF_003073215.2 Triticum urartu
GGCCGAAGGGTCCAAGAAGGGAAGGACTCTCCTTCTGGACTGTTCCACCACCGCCGCCGATAGCGAAGACGAGTGGTTACTCAGGGCCAAGCCCCTGGCAAAGTCGTAAGTATTTGGATACCAGAGTAACTCATAGCAAACTTTTATTGCACTGCTTTTCCTAACGTCGAATATGATCATGCAGTCCGCCCCGAGCCCGTATCGACGTATCCTCGTCGGACGGTTCCTTGGACTCGTCGGATATGAATAGTGACACACTTCTGACCGCCTCCTCTCCTCGCCCTACAGACGATGTCGAGGTACTGTCTCAAGGGGCACCGAGCCGGGGGGGCAGTCCCGGAGGCGCCTCAAGGCGACCTTCCGGACTCCAGGCACGAAGGGAGCAAGACTCCCAAGGGCTCCAAGTTCGGCCCCCAGCCGAACGCCGTTCCGGAACCTCTAGTGGTTTCGGACTCCGGCAGGTGGCCCCCTTCCAAGAGGGGCAAGCCGCCCGTGCCGGTGACCTCTGTCCATCCAGAGGCACCGGACAACCTGCTGGGAGCGCTTCACGACGCTTCCATCGATGAAGAGCACCGCACTATTATGAGTGCGGTGATCAAGAAGGTTCAGTCCGCCAAGAGCGGACTGACTGAAGCCTGTGCCAGCCTTCTAACAGGCTTTGAGGTAAGTATTTAAAATATAGGAAAATATTACCACATAGACAGTAGCCCCTGATGCTCTGTTTGGTGTTCATAAAGAAAAGCCGAATAGAGGACCAAATAATATTTGTAGGAGTCTAATATAAGTATGTCTATATGTGTATGCAAGCTTTGCTGCTGACCTCTGCCGCACTGACCGCGGAGGTCGCTGCACTGAGGCAGAACCTCGAGCGGTCCGAGAAAGAGCTCGGTCTTGCCAAGAGGCAGCTCGAGGAGAACAAAGGTAAGTAATGCCTTGTCCATATATATATATACATACATATATATATATATGTATATATATATAAAGATGCGGTTGCAAAATGATAGGATCATCATGGATGTGCCAGGGGCCACGACCGAAATGGCAACCCTGAAGCAAGCATTGTCCGAGGCCGAAAACAAAGCGGCCAAGGAGCGCACCGAGCAGGAAAAACAAGAGGCACGGGTGGGCGAGGTGCAGCAGGAGCTCCAGGCTCTCGTGAAGAAGCATGAGGCTTTGGAGCTTGACTCGAAGACGCGAGAGTCCGAGCTTGCCGCGGCCCTCGAGAGCACAAAGCATGCCAAGGCTGAAGCCCAAAAGTCCCTCCAGGAAATTGAGGCGATGAGGAAGATAGCGCGAGTAAGGCCTTCAATATGCAAAGAAAGCATGTGAAAGTAAATTACTTGTTACTTACCCGAGTCCGAAGCTCTCCAGGAGCATTCGCAGATTTGCCCCGCAGCGTGTCGGATTCCGCGAAATATTACCAGGCCAAGGAGGGAAGCTCGATGAAGAAGTTGTTCTGGTCTCAGTATACTGGGATCGAACACCCGATGCCTATGAGCGACCAGCTGAAGCAACTGGTCGAGCTGCACAAGGCGGCCGAACAGGCCATGAGGGGCCTTATAGTCCGAATGTGGCCTGGTGACTCCCTTACCAATAGCTACTTCGGCCTGGTGAGGCGGCTTGTGGACGCCTGCCCCCGGCTGGAAGTCATCAAGCGGTCCGTCTGCATCGAAGGTGCCCGCCGGGCTTTTGCCCGTGCGAAGGTGCACTGGGCCAAGATGGACGCCGAGAAGCTGCTGAAGGAGGGGCCGCCGCAGGGCAAGGAGCATCGCCACCCCGAAATGTATTATGAGGGTATCCTGAAGGGTGCCCGTATTGTGGCGGACGAGTGTGCGAAGGATGTAATTTTTGAATGAATTTGCTCGTGTGATCCTGTATTATGAAAATCCGGCGGGGGCCTACCCCCCGCGCCGGCCAGGGTCGTCCTCTCTGTCCATGGCCAGACGAAGACTAGTGCGTTGTCTCTGACCTCCACTGATAACCATGGCCACCGCGCCACATCTCACCTCCCTTCCCTCCTTCCTAGGTCGTGCGCCCCTTCACCGCCATCGACGCGACGAGGTCAACGGCCAAAGCCATGGCCACCAAGCGCGTCTGCAACAGCAACATAATTGAAGTGCGCCGGGGCACGCGATGCGGTTCGGTGACGCGTGGTCGTGTAGTTCACGGCCACCACGGGCCCCCTCACCTCTACCTCCATGGCCACGTCCTCAACCAGCGGCGCCCTGCCCTCGTCGCCGGCCATGGCGCCGTAGCCACCAGGCTCGAGCGTCTGCTCTTCTCCCTTGACCCTTTGCTAGCCGGCGTCACCCCGGGCCGATCCAGGCAGTTGGGCGGGGGTGTGGATGTGCAGGGTAGTGCTCCCCGAGGTGCAGTGCGGCGTGCGTGCGTGCAGTCCAAAAATCGGAGGCGTGCAGTGCAGTAGAGCACCAGATGGCAGTGGCCAACAGCCCCTCGATCCCGTCTCTCTGCTGACGGCAACTACTCACATGGCGCTGCTCCCTGGACCCGCTCCATCACCGGCATCCCGCCGATACGACGAGCAGCAATGGAGGACCCCTGCAGATCCCGTGCTCCTCGTCAACGGCAGCCGCCACCCGTTGTCTAGATGAAGAAGAAGCGGTTTGCAGTCCACGCGATGCCGGCGTGCAGTTTGTGTGTGCAGCTTCTAGCCCAACGATGGCCTGATCCTCTCCATTTTTGGAGTTAATTTATTTCCCCCAATGTCACCTCACTCCTTGTAGAAAGGTTATATATAGCAACTGAACCTCTTATCCTCGTCAACGGCAGCCGCCACCTGTTGTCTAGATGAAGAAGAAGCGGTTTGCAGTCCACGCGATGCCGGCGTGCAGTTTGTGTGTGCAGCTTCTAGCCCAACGATGGCCTGATCCTCTCCATTTTTGGAGTTAATTTATTTCCCCCAATGTCACCTCACTCCTTGTAGAAAGGTTATATATAGCAACTGAACCTCTTAGTTAGCAATTTGGTGTTGTCACCATGGAATTCGAATTTGGTGTTTGGTGCTTCCCATTAATCCATTTTTTATCCTGTAAAATCCTCAATGTATATGCAAGTACGAGTAGTATACAAACCAATACATATATAGAGTGTTTTTGGTGCTTTTAACATTCTTTATGTCAGTTCCATCCTAGTGTCGGTAACAACTATATTATCCTGGCTGCAGCAACAAGTTTTATCAAACTTGGTGAGGTCCCAGCCACCCACGGCATGCAATACGGATGGTGACGCCGTGCAGTTTGCTGTGCGAATGCTGTCCAGGTTTGTTGTTGTTTACATTTTCAGGATGCAGTACAGTTCAATTCAGTTTGGTGCTAAAAAAAGTGCAGCTCAGAAATCTGTTTTTGCATCTAGGATTTGCCGTTGGAGATTGTCTAAATCCTAGTGGTGGTGTTCCTTCCCGCCGGTGGTGGTGCTACTGTGAGCTGGAGTGGAGCTCTACCCTGACACGTGGCGCTACAGTCCCTCTTGGTTGTCCCTCACCGCTATACTCCTCTCTCAAGTAGAGAGCATCAGTTCGATTTGTAATGCATGCGTCTAGTTCCAGCGGCCGAGGTAGCAAGCAGTTTAGTGGCAGCGTGCTTGCAGTTTGGTGCATGTTGTCTTACATTTCGGTTGTAAAAAAATGATGCATATAAGATGCGTCCAGTTGCGGTTTAGTTGTTGCGTTGCGCAGGGCCGCTGGTGGAGCCACGCCGAGGGCTGCAGGCAGGCAAGTCTGGGACCCTCGTTCCCAGAACACCGATGGTAGCCCCCGAGCCCAAGGCGAGCTCGGACTTGGATTCTAGCGAAGCCAAAGGGGCAAGTGCAGAGCGCCGCGGGCCCCAACAGCCTGCAGCCTCGATTGACGCATGGCGATTGATGTGGTGTGGGCATCTCCGCTTCCCCACACTGCCTTGATATCTGCCTGGCTATGCGGCCACCATGACCTATACAGTTATTCCCTCGTTGTTGGCGACGCACTTCTCAAATTCTTCTGCCTTCCAAAACAACAACCTCCTCTCCCAACTCGACCTGAGCTCGGCCCTTCCCGTCGTCATGGCGCCGAGCTGAACAGAGAAGGGGGAGAAGAAGTCCCAGTCTTCAGCCGAGCTACCTTAAGGCATTGAACCACCGTTGGTCGGTCGTTGGTGCTCAACCAGGAAGCCATGGACAAGGTCCGCCTGGCGCTCGCCACCAGCTTCAACGAATGGGGGAAGACGATGTCCTAGCCTGCATCCCGTGCCTCTGTTGATAGGACAGCAACCGAGGTCCAATTCTTCATTGACGCCCTGTGGGATGGCTTGGTTCCTCTCTTTTCCACCTTCTTCAATGCCGTGCTTTGCCACTATCAGATCCACGTGCTGCACCTAGATCCCCAATCTGTCTCCCTTCTTGCCGTTTTCGCCTTCGTCTGCGAGGCCATGGTGGGCATTTCTCCTTCCGTGGCCTTACTACGCCATTTCTTCTCGCTGCACCTGACTGATCCACGGCAATGCTCGGGATGCCTGATATTCCAGGCCGTGGCTGCGACGCCGGCTTGGGGATTGACTTTGAGCTCCCACCATCAGCGAGCGGGTTTCAGACACGGTGGGTGTTCGTGGATGTCGGCATGCTCAGCCTCCTGCTCTCGCCTCCGTCGGTGCCCGCCGTCCCCAGCTCTGACTTGGGCCACGAGAGGCTCGCCGACCCACGCCTTGCCTTCGTCTGGCTCCGGTTAAACAGGCTAGAAGATCTTGGCGTGACCGCGCCCATGGTGATGAAGGAGTTCCTCCGACACCGTGTTGCTCCACTCCAGCGCCATTCTCGGCTGATGTGGGCCTTGTCCGGCAGCAGGGATCGTATGAGGCTCCATGAGTCCAGGCTTCCGCCTGAGGCACGGCGAATGGTGCTCAAGGTCCTGGCGGGCGACCCTTCACCAGCCGACATACCGCTGGAGGGTTGTCTTTTGTACTGTTGCTCGAACAGGGTGGAGTTCGTGAGGCAGATGCCCCCTTCCGACGAGTGGGGGATGCGTCCAGTTGACCTTGAAGGGCCTCGCGAGAACCCTGTCTGCGTGTCTCCTCTCCTTGCCGCCAGTGACGAGCTCGCCCCGAGAGTGGGCGGGGGGGGGGGGGAGGGCTGTAGATGCGACTGTTACGGTGTCGACCCCGCTCGAGGCTCTCGAGGCGCCATCTCTCGGGGCTCATGACCTTCACCCTGAGTTTTTGGTTGAGGGGGCAACATGTTCCACAGCTCCTAAGGATGAAGCCCCCGAGGCCCCGATGGGTCACCCCGAGGTGGAGCTCGAGGGCTCCCCTCAGCCCAGCACTCCTGAGGTCGTCCCCTCAGGAGCCTCACCAGCCGTGTCCAGCGTTGATGGCCGTGTTCCGGGCATCGGCCAGCTCCGACTGGACTTCGATGCGCTCCGCAAGAGGAAGGGGTCTCCAAGCTGCAGCGGTGATGCCTTTCAGCCATTGAAGCAGAGGAAGAGTATATTGCCATGGACGAGTGAGTACCTTATCCCTGTAATTTCTTAGGTGTCATCTTCTCTCTTGATAGTGGTTTCTCGGGCCCCCTTTCGCCAGGGTGACGAAATCTCTAGGAGAGCAACCTCCTCCTACCTCGGGTCCTCCATTGACTCTGAGTGTCTCGCGCCAGCCCGCAGCACTCGGCACAAGATCGGTGGGGGAGATGGGTGTGCCAGCCGGGCGCCTTGATCCCGCGCTCCTGCTGCCCTTCCTTCGCGGCCCGGTCCGGGGTGCGGGGGGTGTGCCAAGGGCTCCACCCCTGGTCATGGGCAGCGGCTGGATGACCTCGATCCTGGCTTCTTCTTCGAGCAATGAGACCTCACTCATCCGGGCCTTTGCCGAGGCCTAGACGGCGACTGGGGATGCGCTAGCCTCCAGCCCCATGCTGGGAGGGAGCGAACCGCTTGGGATCCCTTCGACAACCCCTGCTGTGTGGGATGGACCTGGTCACGCGCACAAGTTTGCGTGCGAGCGGGGTGTCATCCTCCGTGAGCTCTTTCAGGAGGTAATGGGCATGCTGAGCCGACTCAGCAAGGAATTTGTGGATGTTGACGCTCGCCTTGAAGCCGAGGGCCTCCGGCTAGTGGAGGAGTGGCATCAATTGAAGGTGGCTATCAACCCCGGGCGCCTCCAGCGTGAGCATGCCAATGCAAAGGCCGAGGCATCCCTGGCAACCTCGCGAGAGGCCAGCGCCCGGGCCTTGGAGGAGGCCAGGGAGGCGGACAATCGCCGCGCGACCGCCGAGGAGCGCAGGCGGGAGCTCCAGGCCTTGAACGCCTCCCTGGAGCAGCAGGTGGAGGCGCAGAGTTGCCCTGGCATCGATGAAGGGCGCATCGTCCAACGAGGAGGAGATCTTAAGGTGCGAGGAAACACTGTTGTTGGAGGCCACGGAGCGCAGCCTTGAGCTTGAGCGGTTCGAGATGAGGGAGCACCAAGTCGCCCAAGCAGAGGAGGTTGTCGGTGCGCGTGAGGTCAGGGCCCAGGAGGAGGTCGACCGGAGGGTGGTCGAGGCTCGCGCGGATCTTGCTAGCAGGTACGACCTAAAGCTGAAGCTCGTGGAAGCCGGAGGTGTGGGCAGGACTGCTGCCCTCAGGTCAGGGCTGGCTGAGGCGGAACAGCGCAAGAAAGCCACCATAGCCGCCCAGATCTCGGTGTAGACCGAGCTGGCCTCCGCCCGTGCCGAGCTGCTCTCTCTTCAGTAGCGGGTTGCCGGCTCCAAGTCCTTTGCGCAGCAGAGCAGGGAGGAGGCGCTTCGTCGGTAGATGCTACTGCACGAGCATGTTCCCATGCTTCGGGACCTCAGGACGAGGGCCAATCAGGTGCTTGGTACCATCTGCGATGAGCATGCTCCCCATCCACACGCCGAGGACTACACCGGCCATCTTCACTTCTTCGACGATGTCGTGACGCGCCTGGAAAACCGAGCTGAGAGGGCTCGCGAGCTTGTGGATGAAAAGAGCTGGGGCCTCCTCGGGCGCGCATTCTCCCGCGTCTTCAACCATCTACAGAACACCAATCCTGACTTTGATTTCGATGCCACCATTGCCCCGGTACCTGAGGTCATCCGGGACAACCTAGCGCACTGGGTGGACAACATTGTGGATGCTCTAGTTAGGGACTTTGCTTCTGATGACGACGCGGCGGTGGTCGCGGCGGATGAGGGTGACGTGGTTGATGGCGGCATGGTTGATGGCGGTGTGGCTGATGGCGGTGAAGACAGCGACAACGACGGTACCAGCAGCCTGTCTAGAAGCGATTCGGGAGATGAGGCGAGCAATATGTCCGGCTGAGCCCGCGCTCCTTTATTTTGAACCTGCATGCAAAAGCTTGGGTACAACCCCTCACAATGTAAGACAAATTTGGAGAGGGGAAGCCCCTCATGTAAATAGACTATCACTTCATTCCTTAGGCTAGGCTTAAAGCGCGCTTTTGGGTGCTTGCGACTCCCCTTGCGGGCTTGATGCCGTAACTTACTTTGGTTTAGCCAGGCTTCAAACTGATTTGGCAACTGTGGATGTGCATTCCATCTAAGAGGAGCCCCTCACAAGCTCGCGAGGTTTTGGTTTCCTGAGAGGTCAACCGGTCCACCCGACAGGGTCTCGCGAGAAGCGAGCGCCAGTAATGGCAAGGTGTGCACGTGTCGGCATTCTGGGAACGAGGGTCCCCACACTTGCCTCCCTGTGGCCCACGGCGTGGCTCTGCGAGCGGGCCCGTATGACCCATCTTCACCAACAAGCATTCAAGACCCTCTCAAGGGGCCAAGCCTCCCGAGGCGGATGACACAAGACCTCCTCAGGAGCGGCCTCACCAGGCTGGCTTCAGAGGGGCGGAGAGATCAAGGCAAGGAAAATCTTGCAAGGTTCCAATGACGTGAGCGATGACGATCGAGACCAGGCGGGTGCTAGGCGGGCGCCAGCATGCACAATGTCCTTGTTTCCTCTTTGGTGTTAAGGAGGCAAGCGCAGACGAAGAGTACCGAGGCATCAAGCAAAGGTTTTCATATTGGTGCAAAGAGACCCAGACCGGAAGGACGGCAAGATGGAGGTCACCATGGAGTCCAAGGCGGCGTCATCACTAGAGCCTTTGGCAGGCGAAGACTGCTTTTGTTAGGATAACTTGTACTAGTTGTCCCCTTTCAAATTGGTCGTTCTTGGCTCCCTTCCCGATAAATATTTGGGGAGAGGACCAGGGCCTCTAGAAATAGGATTAGCCACCACCATAGCTAGGGGATCGACCTCATCTTGGGTCGGAGCCATTCCATCCTTAGCCTCACACCCACCAAGCACAAGAACGCCTCACGTCAGGAGGATGTTCTTCCCCTTGTATTGTTCATCATCAGCCTAAGAGGCAATCCACCACACCGCACTAGAGTAGGGTATTACACCACAACGGTGGCCTGAACCAGTATAAATCTTGTGTCCCTTGTGTTGCGAGGTCGTCAAGTTAGCCTTAGAGATCGTGGCGAGGTTGAGGGCGTGAGCTGGTAGGGGGAGATCTTCACGCGCACCCCAGTGTTCGAACCTTAAGGGTTTTACCGGAACCCAAGATCCGACATTTGGCGCGCCAGGTAGGGGTGCGCCGAAGCTTTCCTTCCGTCGCTCCGCGTTCCACCGCTTCGTTGCAACCATGTTGGACGCTCATCGCGCCCGAGCTGAGCGTCGGGCCACCCTTGCCGCCCGTGTCGCCCAGACGGCTCCTGTCAGCGGCGTCCCCGTCATTCTCCATCACCCACCGCCAACACCGCCACCGGCCCGGCGGGGACGCTGACCCTTGCTGGTTTGTCGTCTCACGCTCGTCGCGCTCCCACGGACGCGTGGGCCATGCTACTCATGGCGCACGAGCTGCTGCGTTAACGCCCAGTCGACGACCTCTATGAGGACTGGTTGGATCACATCGCCGAGCTTGTCAGCCCCGCAGGGGGCTCCCCTGCACCGTCCCTCTCGCTGCCTCGTCCTTTGCACCAAGACGGCGCCCTGGCGCCAAGGCGCGCAGCTCCACGGTGCGACCCGCTGCGCCAAGCACCCGCGCGTGAAGAAAGAAGCTGTCAAGAAGTTCCTCGACCGCAAGAGAACGCTCCACCGCTCCCCGCACTGCCGCGTCCGGATCGCTTGCCACGGCAGGGCCATGCGCCACTTGCCGTGGTGGCGCTCGGGCGCCAAGACCAGGCTCCACCTCCACGGCAGGCCCCGGTGACTACGGTCGGTTGCCGTGCCTTCACCCCCGAGCTGCGTAGCATCGCCTGTCCGGCCAAGTTCAAGTCGGATCTGCCCTCCTCGCTATGACGGCACCCCCGACCCTACTGAGTTCTTGCAGCTCTACGAGCTGAGCATCGAGGTGGCCAACGGCGATGATAAAGTCATGGCGAACTGGTTCCCCATGGCTCTCAAGGATGGCGCATGCTCGTGGCTCCTGAACCTGCTCCCAGGCTCCATCTCTTCCTGGATCGAGATGCGCGACCGCCCCCTGGCCACGGGTGACCTGCGCCACGTCAAGAAACAACCGGGAGAGACCCTCCAGAAGTACATCTAGTGCTTCAACAACGTCCGCCTCAAGATCCCCAAGGTGACGGACGAGGCCATCATCTCTGCGTTCTCCGACGGCGTCCGCGACGTCAAGATGAAGGAGGAGCTCGCCATCCACAAGGAGCTGTGCACATCCCTGGAGCTATCCAACCTGGCGACCAAGTGCGCAAGGGCTGAGGAAGGGCGCCTTTCCCTCCTCGAGCTCCCAGCTGCCGACCCGGAGGAGAAGAAATCCAAGGCCAAGGACGTGAAGCGCAAGGGAGTCGCCATGCTCGCGGTGGAGCCGGACACGAAGCGCGACAGGGACCAGCCCCAGTCATCCAAGGGCAGCCGACCGTTCTGCGCCTTCCACAATGTGCACAACCACAACACCAACGATTGTTAAGAGCTCAGGGCCATTCGCTACAGACGCTTCGGTTGACGCCCCGAGCGCAACGACCAAGGCTATGGCCGAGGAGGAGGATGTGGCGAATGACGCTGGGACGACCATGGCCCGTGCCAGGAGTGGCGCCACCAACCTTGTGAGGACCGCTGGCAATATCAGCCTCGCGAGGGCGCCTGGAGGGATTAGCCTCACGAGGATGGCCCTCAGGGCAACCCCGGTCTTCCTCCACTGCTGCCATCACCAAGAAGGAATGACGACCACCATCAAGACGAGGGGGATAGGGGCTTCGGGAGCCGCGTGCTATCACCTGCATCTTGGGTGGAGCTCAAGCCCCAGCCTCACAGCGTATCTTCAAGCAGTTTGCTCGCGAGGTGAACGTAGTCCTCCCCAAGCTCGAGGCCACTCGCCCGCTCAGGTGGTCCAAGTGTGCCATCACTTTCAGTTCGGCAGATCATCTCAATTGCGCGGCTACTGCTGGCGCTCTCCCAATTCTTTGTTCACCTATCATCAGCAAGTGCAAGTCACCAAGACCCTCATTGACGGCGGTGCAGGGCTCAACGTCTTGTCCTTCGAGACGTTCGACAACCTACAAGTGCCCTACGATCAGCTTCAGCCTACCAAGCCTTTCTCAGGAGTGACCGACGGCTCCACCACGCCGATAGGTCAGGTCTGCTTCCCAGTCACCTTTGGAGAACGCAACAACTACTGCACCGAGCTCATCGACTTTGACGTAGCCCACATCCGTCTGCCGCATAATGCCATCCTCGGGTATCCAGCCCTAGCCAAGTTCATGGCAGTGACGCACCACGGCTACAACGTCCTTAAGATGCCAGGGAGCGGCGGGATTATCACAGTCCCCTGCGAAGAAAGAGACGCGCTGTGCTCCCTCGAGCGCGCCTTCCAAGCAGCATCAATCGAAGACCCCGACAACAATGCAGCCCGGTACCCTCCTGAGGTAGCTCCCAAGAAGAAGAAGCAGCTACTCCGTACAGGACCTCGGGAGGGCAGCACCGCGAGTGGTACCTCGTCAAGATCAGCGCCTGCGCTTGGGGCGGCTCCCTCTATCACATAGGAAGGCGCGCCTAGCGCCCTCCTCGAGCAGGGCTTGGGGGCTCTCTTCTGGAGGGCCTCAGACCTTGCCAATATCGCGAGGGAGGCGCTCAGGCACCACTTGGAGGTGTGCTTCGTGACACGTCTCCCTTAGGAGGACACTAGGCAAGGAGCGCCCGGTGCCCAGGAGTTCATCACCAAGGTATCTCAGGAGCTTCAGGAAGCAAGAGCAATACACGGCGATCGCCGCCCACCTGGCATTGCTCCCCACCCTGGCGAGGGTGGGGAACTGCGCGTCTGCATCGACATACCAGCGCTCAACCGAGCCGCATCTCAGGAGCTCTTCTGGCCTTCGCGTGTTGGGCAGTGCGAACGTCCACCTCACAGCTACGTTCGCATGCCGTTCGGCCTGCCGAGCGTGGCTGCTGCCTTCAAGTGCAACCTGTGGAGCGGCATGGCGGGTCAGGAGGCCAGGCACCACGCAGTCCTGGCGGAGATGGCGACGGTCCTCAAGGAACCGCCTGGACCCCCAGAGCCTCCTGAGGCTTAGGGGCCCGGTGGCTCGTGAGGAGCAACCCCTTCGCCGCGTACCTTCAGTTGCCTCAACACCCCTTCATCAACGGAACCAGGTGACACTTTCCAAGTTTATTTAGCTGGGAGCGCCCCCAGGGCTGCATCATTCCCAGGCCGCGTGGGTCCGTCCCTGTGGCATGTATCCCATCTTTTTTTTGTCTTTAGCTTACCTTGCTGGGGGCGCCCCTCGGGCTGCATCATCCCCAAGCCGCTCGGGCCGGACCCAGTGGCACGTATCGTTCATGCATTTACCCGAGCTAGTTTGCCTTCCATGCTTAATCTATCTATGACTATCACCTGCTTGATTGTCGCCCACCGCGGGAGCCGCACGCTAGTCGTCTTTCTTAAGGACCCTTCGCATGAGAGGATTAGGCATGGCGTCTGTGCTCAGGCCCATCCCTGCAGCGTCGATAAATCCAATGGCTGACATCTGTCTAGCGGGCTGGCCCCATTCACGTCACCTCCTGGGGCCGTTGGTGCTTGGCTTTCTCACGCGATAACCTCAGTAGATTCGTTCGCCGCAGGTTGTCTGACCACCTCGCAGGACCAACACAGTGAACAAGAATCAAGACCAGGCGCAACCCGCCTTGAGGTAGGGCCTCGTGAGTCCCGCGCTGGCTCATGAGTGCCCAGACACACCTTGTCTAGCCCTGTCGTGCAAGCCACATGTCAGGGCGGGGTTGTACACGCCCCGGGGGCTATCCGCAGTAGGGAGTCCCCTCCCACGTACCAGTGGAAGCACCATGCTCCACGCTGGTAGTCGACACTGCCGAGGAGCGGCTATGCCCGTGCAAGTGCAGAAGTGCCATGGTCCGTCCCGGTGATAAATAATTGAGCGCAGCCTCATGGCCGTATCAACCTCAGGGAGCCTCCGGGCTCGCTGTCTAGCCTCATCGCAACGCCTCCCCTCGGGAGAGCCACACGAGGGGGCTGGCCACAGGGGCTGTGCTCGGGTCACGCCCAAGCGTATGCCACCCCGCCAGGTCCCTCAGACCTGGTCGTCGCGCACCCTCCGAAGCGAAGCTAAGGTATGAAGATCATTTGAATGTCAAGGGGGACTCATGAGCATCGCGACTCAGGAGCCTAACTGATCACGTAGCCCCTCACTCCTTGGCCCGTCCGGGTGATCCGGTTGGACCAATGGCGGCTGAGGTAGGTGCGGGGTCGGGCCCTGCCGACGCAGAACACTAGACCTACCATTGCATCTCCTTTCCACAAGCTATTTGCGCGTCAAGGGGGACTCCTGAGCATCGTGACTCAGGAGCCTAACTGACCACGTAGCCCATCACTCCTTGGTCCGTCCTGGTGATCCGGTCGGCCCAACGACGGCTGAGGTATGCACGGGGTCGGGCTCTGCCAATGTAGAACGTAAAGCAAATGGGAAGGAAAGTGCAAAATCTCAAAGCAAATATTACAAGACATATTGTTCTTCAAATATCAAACACAAGTTTAAACGCCTCCACGAGGCACGTTACATGATGTAGGAGTTTCAACAGGAAAGGAGCCGCAAGCCAGTCACCCCTGGATACCGTCGGCACCCTTAAGAGACACCTCCTCCTGTGTGGCGTCGCCTTCACCTGCACCACCGGTCGAAGGCGCGGGGGCGAAGGCGTCGACCTTCTTCAGCAGGGCTTCCCCCTGACCTTTCACGGCTGTGGCGGTTGCGTAGTGTTCATCAGCCACGGGCTCCAGCCGCTCGTCAAGGTGGGCGGCAGGATCGCGAAGATGGAGGTGGCTGAAGACGCGCGTCAGCACGGCTGAAGAAAGGACGTGAGACTCTTCCTCTGCCATGGGGCCGATGCCGCTCACGACTTCCTCAAGCGCCTCGACCAAGTAGGGAAGCAACTGGGCGGGGCCGTCCTCATCAGTGGCCAGCGGCTTCTCCAAGCCCTTCTCATAGAGTGTCTTCAGAGCCTTGCGAGACCTCTTTTCCAGAAGCATGAAGCCGCGCGGTCCTCGGCCAGAACCTTCATCTTGGTGTCAAGTTCGGCTTTCTTAGCCTGCACCTTTTGCTCCAGCTCTTCTAGCCGGCCGCGCTCAGCGGCCTGCACCTGCGCCAGCTGCTCCAGCTCGGCGTCGCGACCCTTGACGGCGTCCTCCCGGGCCTTCATCCTCTCTTCCTCTATCTTACGGCCACGGGCATCTTCGGCACGCTCTTCACGCAGGATCTTCAGCTTGGCCTCCAGCACCAGGCAGTGACCTTGGGCTCGGCGTCCTTTAGTGCCGCCTCGCCAGCAACTGGTACCTTAGCTGTGGCTCGCTTCTCCCCCTCGGAGGTCGCCACGGTCTGGCTCAGCACCGCCCGTACAGACACATCAGAATGAAGCCAGCCAGAGACCAGCTCCAGCCGCCCAGCCACCAGGAGGGGTTCGGTGCTCTGAAGATCTTCTCGCAGCCGGGCCATCTCAGAAAGGGCCCGCTCCAGGACGTCAGGAGAAATGGAGGAACCTGGGGTCAGCAACACGGCAGGAGGAGGAGGAATAGGCGTCGTCGTCACCATGGCGTGGGAGGCAGGAAGCTCCTGAGCCTCTTGGACCTTAGCACCCGAGCTAGACTCTGGCACCTCCCAAGTCAGCGAGGCCTCCGGGGCTGACTTCTCCTGAGGATGGTCCACCTAGCCTCGCAAGGATGATCGGGCTGGAGAAGCATAAGCACCATCCCCACCTTTGCTCATGGAGAAGGGCGCAGCCGCAGGAGGCGACCTGGGCTCAAGCAGCAGCACCTCGCTCTCCCTTCTCCTCTTCGCCGCAGGCGTCGTCCTAGTTACACAACAAGGAAGAAGAGTCAGAAACAAGCATCAGTAGCAAAAACAAGGCATGACGAGAACACTTACTGATCCACCATGGCGTAGTCCCTTCACTTCGGGAGCTTGAAGCCGGAGAGCTTCATGACCCGAGGCGCGGGCGCGCCAGCTCCGGAAGCAGAAGCAGGAGCAGCAACTGAATCGGATGCAGCTCCAGGCGATGACAAGGCAGGAGCACCGTCTCAGGGGAGCAGCGCCGACCTATCCTTCATCGGAACCACGGGCGGATCCCCCTTCTCCAGAAGGATATCGCCCTCGCCATCGTCGTCAGGCAGGGTGCAGAGGATGTCAGCTTTGCTCAAGGGGGAGGTCTCCCCCATCCCTTCAGGGGTCTTCCTCCTCCTCCTCTTCCTCCCCGCGGACTCACCAGAAGATAGCTCCACCGGCGTCGGGGCCGCAGGGGCCTCGACGGGCGCCGGCGGCACCAGCCCGCGCCCATCAAAGGTCGGCCTAGAGGCCACGATCTGCGCCCCGTCCTTGCGGCGAAACAAGGGAGTGAAGACATTCGACGGGTACTCCTAGTCATCCACGACTAGGAGGTGGAGAGCCACAACCAGCTCATCATCGGACAAGACTTTCGGGCTCAGGCGAACCTTGTCCTCTTCGTTCCAAAGCTCCCACAAGGGGCGCGTACGCGCTTGAAGAGGGGCTACGGACAGCATCAGGAACTCCCTCAGGAGCATTTCCCCTGTCACCTTTGCCGCCTTCGCGTTGCCCGGCTTCAGGTCAGTGTTCATCTGCTCCAGCACCAACGTCGCCCACTCATTAGTGAGCTTCACGCGAGACCACCCCTTGTCGGACTGGGGCATCTCCATCGGCAGCGTCAAGCGTGGGTGGACGCACTTGGTGTCCATCATGGCCCACTTGCTCTTGAAGCCATCGGCCTTCTTCCCTGTCTTCGAGATTGAGTTAGCCTTGCCAGCCATGATGAAATTGGCACACCCGGAGCTATGACCCTCATTGATGTGGAGGAACAAGAAGTGACACAGCAGAGCCATGGACGGCATCACGCCGAGGTACGCCTCGCATCAGTAGGCGAAGATAGAGAAGAGGAGGATAGAGTTGGGATGAAGGTGCAGCGCCTGCAGTCCATAGTAGCCAAGGACCTCATAGAAGAAGTTAGAGAAGGGGGGAACCAGCCCTGCGACGATGCTGCTCATGAAGAAGGGGAAGAAGGTGCTTCCCCCGGGCTCTGGCACGTCGGAGCCGGCCCGGAGCCCAGTCTTCCCCTTCTCATTGCTTTCCCCCACCGTCATCAAGCGCGTGGCGACGAGGTTCTTCTCCGAGACGTTGGGTGCATCGAGAGATGGCTCGTACCAAGCCGGCGACGAGGCGGGCATGACCCTCCGGGGCGCCATTGGTCGCTGATGCAGAAAAGGATGGGAGTAGATCTGGAGATTTCGGAAGCATGGAGCAAGAAAGGGGATCTGGAGCAAGACGAAAGGAAGCAGTGAAGGCAAGCACTGTCTACGCCAGCCTTTTGACAGTCGGGTAGTTGTCGAGACAACATGGGGAAGCGGAGACGCCCACGACCAATCAACCGCCACGCGTCGACCAAGGCCGCAGGCTATTGGGGCCCACGGCGCTCCGCACTTTCCCTTTGTCTTTGCCTCGAAGCCAAGCCCGAACACGCCTTGGGCTCGGGGGCTATTGTCGGCATTCTGGGAACGAGGGTCCCCAGACTTGCCTGCCTGCGGCCCACGGCGTGGCTCTGCGAGCGGGCCCGTACGGCCTATCTTCACCAACAAGCATTCAAGACCCTCGCAAGGGGCCAAGCCTCGCGAGGTGGATGACACAAGACCTCCTCAGGAGCGGCCTCACCAGGCTGGCTCGCGAGTGGCGGAGAGATCAAGGCAAGGCAAATCTCGCAAGGTTCCAATGACGTGAGCCATGACGATCAAGACCAGGCAGGTGCTAGGCGGGCGCCAGCGCGCATAGTGTCCTTGTTTCGTCTTTGGTGTTAAGGATGCAAGCGTAGACAAAGAGTACCGAGCCGTCAAGCAAAGGTTTCCATATTGGTACAACGAGACCAAGACCAGCAGGACGACAAGATGGAGGTCACCATGGAGCCCAAGGCGGCGTCATCACCAGAGCCTTTGGCAGGCGAAGACTGCTTTTGTCAGGATAACTTGTACTAGCTGTCCCTTTTCAAATTGGCCGTTGTTGGCTCCCTTCCCGCTCAATATTTGGGGAGAGGACCAGGGCCTCTATAAATAGGACTATCCACCACCATAGCTAGGGGATCGACCTCATCTTCGATCAGAGCCATTCCATCCTTAGCCTCACACCCACCAAGCACAAGAACACCTCACCTCAGGAGGTTGTTCTTCCCCTTGTACTGTTCATCATCAGCCCAAGAGGCAATCCACCACACCACACTAGAGTAGGGTATTACACCACAACGGTGGCCCGAACCAGTATAAATCTTGTGTCCCTTGTGTTGCGAGTTCGTCGATTTAGCCTTAGAGATCGTGGCGAGGTTGAGGGCGTGAGTTGGTAGGGGGAGATCTTCGCGTGCACCCCAGTGTTCGAACCTTAAGGGTTTTGCAGGAACCCGAGATCTGACAGCGCGTAGTGTGTGTAAGCCATTGCTAGCCCCCGCTCATGAGGTTTTCAGAAGGGGGGAGATAGCGAACGCAAATCTCAAACAAAGCACGTACCGAGAAACTCATGAAATCAACGCGAATGAGAAAACATGCCCCCACGATTGCCAATGGAAATGCAACTTCAAATTCAAGATCAAGAACTACAAGTCTGAGCTACAGAAAAGAGGTCAAAAGCAAATGGCCGCGTCTGGCACCTAGCTAGTCTTCTTGTCTTCCCACTAGCGCGGAGCTAAGTGCTTTCACTGGCCGTGAGCATAGTCATTGGGGGACAGTGTCGACGGCTAGCGCGGAGCATGGTGCTTCCACTAGGACGAGGGCCCCGCCTTCACAGGCCCCGAGGCCCGAGGGCGGCACTCCGGAGACTCTGGAGCGTGTACATCCCCACTCATTATTACGTGAGAGTGTCACGAGTGGAGACCTTCACAGGCGTGAGCCTTGCTTCATGTCGCCAGGCGAGGGCCCCGCCTTGCGCCGCCCTCGACCACCGTTGGGGCGTCCGGAAACTAGGACGATGCCAAGGGCCCTCTGCCGGGGGAAGGCTCGCCAGTGCCTCGCCGGCAGAGGACCTACCTCCAGGCGACACCTTGCTCCATACGATGAGCGGAGGGGCCTTGCTCCCGGCTCCTCCCCGCAGCCCCCAATGCGCTTCCCCTGGTGGAAGGTGGGCTGCCGTGCTAGGTCTGTCGTCCATCGCTGTGACCTGATTCACTTGCGACCCATGGTTAGCGTAAGCCTGCTCCTGAGAGATTAGTGGTACCCTGTAGCTGTTGTCGCCGGTGTGGTCGGTGAGGCTCCCGAGTGGCTCCTGGAAGGCCTCAGCTTCCAGCGTCTCCTATTCCCAACCCGGCTTGAGGAACGAGCCGGGGTCATCTTTCGGTGTGTACTCCTGGTCCATCATGTGGGGCACATGGGCCTCCGGAGCCGTCGCCCTGGAAACCTCACTGAGGTGCCCCATGCTCCACGTCGCTTGGCTTGGCGCGCCACTCTGAGGATGGTAGGGCGGCATCCTGCCAGGACCATGGGTGGCGATGCTTAGGCCTGCGCCCATTGGGGGAGGCACAGGTGCAGTTGGGTGTCCGGCGCCGCTGGTTGCGCCGATGCCGATGAAACCTCCTGGTGCGCCTGGGGGCGCGTGGGCGTGATGAGGCCCACCGTGCGATCCGGCCGCAGCCTGAGGCGTAAACAAGGAGAAGAAAGGTGGCGTACCCCTGGCTGCGGCGTCCAACAGCTCGGCAACACGCTATAGCAAAGCATCCCAGCCGCTCTCCATCAGTCGGCATCGCAGCAGCTCCCGAGCCACTGTGAGCACAGCCCTCATGTTCACTTGTTCCCGTCAGGAGTGCGGCGCCGTCGCCGCGGCGTAGCTTGAGGCCCTTGCAGTGGCCCGCGCACGTCACGGCGTAAGGGTGGAAGGCGTCGGACCATGCCACCCGTGCCCCGTGGCGTTTGGCACTGTGCGTGCTGCCTGGACCATGGAGTTGAGGTCTTCTTGGGCGGACAATGCCGCTCGGGCTGGCCGGGCTGCCCAGTGGTCGGCATAGGCCCTCGGGTCACTGGACATCGGCGCTGCAGAGCGTTGGCGGGTCTGCTGATGGAAGAGAGGCTTCAGCGCACCCCTACCTGGCACGCCAAATGTCGGATTTCGGGTTCCGGCAAAACCCTTGAGGTTCGAACTCTGGGGTGCGCACAAAGATCTCTCCTCCCTCTAGCTCACGCCCTCACCGCAATCTCAAAGCTCAACACGTTGAACTCGCAGAACAAAGGACACGGGGTGTATATTGGTTCGGGCCACCGCTGTGGTGTAATACCCTACTCCAGTGTGGTGTGGTGGATTGCCTCTTGGGCTGAGGATGAACAAGTACAAGGGAAGAACAACCTCCTGAGTAGGGTATTACACCACCGCTGTGGTGTAATACCCTACTCCAGTGTGGTGTGGTGGATTGCCTCTTGGGCTGAGGATGAACAAGTACAAGGGAAGAACAACCTCCTGAGGAGAGGTGTCCTTGAGCTTGGGGAGCTTGTGTGGTGGCCTAGGTGGAATGGATCCGGTCTAAGATAAGATGCCTCCCTTCGGTGGTGGCTAGTCCTATATAGAGAGGCCCGGGTCCTCTTCCCAAATATTAGGCAGGAAAGGATCCCACAATGTCCAATTTGAAGGGGGACAACTAGTACAAGCTATCCTGACAAAAGGTGGTCTCCGCCTGCCAAAGGCTCTGGTGGTGACGCCGTGCTGGGCTCCGGGTTGACCTTCATCCTGTCATCCTGCTGGTCTTGGTCTTGTCGAACCAATATGGAAACCTTTTCCTGACGCCTTGGGACTCCTCGCATGCGCCTGTCCCTTTAGCACCAAAGAGGAAACGAGGACACTGCGCGCACTGGCGCCCGCGTGGTGTCCGCCTGGCCTTGGTCGTCATGGCTTGCATCACAGGGACCTCACGAGGTTCCCCCTGTCTTGATCTCTCCGCCCCTCGCGAGCCAGCCTGGTGAGGCCACCCCCTAGGAGGTCTTGCATCGTCTGCCTCGCGAGGCTTGGACCCTCGCGAGGGTCTTGAGTGTTCGCTGATGAAGATGGGTCGTACAAGGCCGCTAGTGGAGCCACGCCGTGGGCCGCAGGCAGGCAATTCTGGGGACCCCCGTTCCCAGGACACCGACAAAGGAGTTAGCCAAGTTAATTGAGGCCGTATTCATCAGAGAAATAAAAACACCCGGACTGGCTAGCAAACCTGGTGATTGTGCCAAAGAAGGATAAATCCTGGCGCCTATGCATTGATTTCAAAGGCCTCAACAAGACCTGCCCTAAGGATCCCTTCCCCCTCCCTCGCATCGATCAGATTATTGACGCTACTAGGGGACACGACTCACTGTGTTTCCTCGACGCATACTCCGGATACCATCAAATCAAAATGAAGGACTCCGACCAAGCCGCAATGGCATTCATTACCCCATACGGGTCGTTCTGCTTCAACACTATGCCCTTTGGACTTAAAAATGCCAGTGCCACCTACCAACACATGATTCAAACATGCCTGGAGAAACAGATCGGCAAGACAGTTAAAACATATGTGGACGACGTTGTCAGCAAAACTAGGCACATCGAGTCATTGATAGATGATTTGCGTCTCACATTCGACAACCTCCGTACATATGACATGAAGCTCAATCTGGAAAAGTGTGTTTTCGGCGTTCCCGCCGGAAAATTGCCAGGCTTCGTTGTCTCTCCAATAGGGGAATTGAGGCAAATCCAGCCAAAATCCGAGCTTTGTCCCAATTGGCTACACCAACAGACCTTAAACAGGTCCAAAAACTAGCAGGATGTGTGGTAGCTTTAAGTCGCTTTATCTCCAGACTAGGAGAAAAGGCATTGCCGCTTTATCGCCTTGTCCGACGCACCGACCACTTTGAGTGGACGGATGCGGAAATGGCCAGACTGGAAGAGATAAAGGCTCTTTTAGTGAGCAACCCAATCCTGGCCGTGCCGAACGTCGGTGAACCCATGTTATTATACATCTCGGCAACACACCAAGTGGTGAGTGCAGTGCTCGTCATCGAGCGAGAGGAGTACGGACACAAATTCCCACTTCAGAAAACGGTATACTACGTATCTACTGTCCTCACACCATGCAAATCTCGGTACCCTCATTACCAAAAGATAGCATACGTGATCTTCATGGCCTCCCGGAAGCTACGACACTACTTTCAAGAGTGCTCAATCACGGTGGCTTACGAAGTACCACTCAATGACATAATAAAGAACCGTGATGCCACGGGCCAGATCGCAAAGTGGGCCATTGAGCTCCTTCCGTTCAACATAACATACAAGCCGCGCCGGGCCATTAAATCCCAAGTACTGGCTGACTTCGTCGCTTAATGGACAGAGGCCGAACTCCCTAAAGAGTACGACACATATTCCAACTGGGTCATGCACTTCGATGGCTCCAAAATGCTGGCGGGCTTAGGAGTGGACGTTGTCTTAACGTCCCCCACTAGAGACACAGTTTAGTACGTACTCCAAATATTATACACAGACTCCAACAATGCAGCCGAATACGAGGCCTTATTGCATGGTCTTCGGATGGCTGTCTCCATGGGCATACAACGCTTGGAGGTGCGCGAGGATTCAAACCTCGCAATATCCCAAATAAACGGATATTTCCACGCCAAAGATCCAAAGATGGCGGCTTATCATAACGCCGTTCTCAAAATGTCGGCTCGGTTCGAGGGGCTCGAGTTTCATCATGTGGCTCGAGAAAGTAGTCAAGCGGCGGATGTCCTTTCTCGCATCGGCGCCAAGTGCGACCTCGTCTCGCCTAACATATTCCTAGAAAGGCTTTGCAAGCCATCTATGGTGTGGCAGGGGGAGAGCGGCAACACCAGTCCAGACCCGATTATGCCCCCAGATTCCGAACACAATACCGATATCATCGGGGGTTCAGCCACCGAAATTACACCATTAGCTCATCTTATCATGGCAGTAATTGCCCCATGGACCGAACCCTTCTTGTCCTACCTTAATAGGCGAGAGCTCCCTGAGGATCAGAATGAGGCTTGCTGCATTGTCTAGCGCTCGAAAGCCTACAAGGTCCATGACGGAGAGCTCTACAAGAGAAGCGCCACTGGAGTACTTCAAAGATGTATCCCCGAAGAAGAGGGACGGCAGCTCTTGGCCGAAATTCACGCCGGGCTCGGTGGTCACCATGCCGCGGCTCGGGCCCTTGTAAGTAAGGCCTTCCATACAGGTTTCTATTAGCCGACGGCTCAAGAAGATGCACAGGACCTTGTCCAACGTTGTGTCGGATGCCAGCTTTTCGCCAACCAAAGCCATATGCCTCCCACGGCTCTACAAACAATCCCCATCACTTGGCCTTTTGCGGTCTGGGTGCTTGATATGGTCGGATCCCTTAAAGGAGGAAGCCATAAGGAAAAATATCTGCTGGTCATGGTAGATAAATTCACCAAATGGATAGAGGCCAAACCGGTTAAAATGGTCGAAGCCAGACCAGTGATAGACTTTGTATCTGGAGTTGTGCACCGTTATGGCGTCCCACGCAGCATCATCACCGATAACGGCTCCGACTTTATAGCCGGTCAAGTGAAAGCCTAGTGTGCTAACCTGGGCATTAAGCTCGATTACACCTTCATCTATCATCCACAAACAAACAATCAAGTCGAAAGAGCTAATGGTCTTATTATCAATGGCATTAAGCCTAGACTAGTGCGGTCTTTGAAAGAATCAGACAAGCACTGGGTTGAGGAGCTCGACTCCGTACTTTGGGGGCTGCGGACCACGCCCAATCACACTACCGGATATACACCCTTCTTCATGGTGTACGACGCCGAGGCTGTGTTGCCCCGCGATATTATTCATGAATCACCTCGAGTGTGCATGTATGAAGAGAGAGAGGCCGAGCTTGATCGGCAGGACGGCTTAGATGCCCTGGAGGAGGAGCGCGACGTTGCAAAAGCCCGTTCCGCATTCTATGCAGCAATGAGGATAAACCTCAGATCATGGATCCAATCCGCATCATTGCTACTAACATCTTTCAACTTAGTTTTCTCTAGGAACATATCAAAAATAAAACAGGGAGCAATATCACAAGCAATTGATCTACAACATAGATATGCTAATACTACCAGGACTAAGTTCATGATAAATTAAAGTTCAATTAATCATATTACGTAAGAACTCCCACTTAGAAAGACATCTCTCTAATCTTCTAAGTGATCACGTGATCCAAATCAACTAAACCATAACCGATCATCAGGTGAAATGGAGTAGCTTTCATTGGTGAACATCAATATGTTGATCATATCTACTATATGATTCACGCTCGACCTTTCGGTCTCTGTGTTCCGAGGCCATATCTGCATATGCTAGGCTCGTCAAGTTTAACCTGAGTATTCTGCGTGTGCAAAAACTGGCTTGCACCCGTTGTAGATGGACGTAGAGCTTATCACACCCGATCATCACGTGGTGTCTGGGCATGACGAACTTTGGCAACGGTGCATACTCAGGGAGAACACTTTTATCTTGAAATTTAGTGAGAGATCATCTTATAATGCTACCGTCAATCAAAGAAAGATAAGATGCATAAAAGATAAACATCACATGCAATCAATATAAGTGATATGATATGGCCATCATCATCTTGTGCTTGTGATCTCCATCTCCAAAGCACCTTCATGATAACCATCGTCACTGGCGCGGCACCTTGATCTCCATCGTAGCATTGTTGTCGTCTCGTCAATCTTATGCTTCCACGACTATTGCTACCGCTTAGTGATAAAGTAAAGCATTATAGGGCGATTGCATTGCATACAATAAAGCGACAACCATATGGCTCCTGCCAGTTGCCGATAACTCGGTTACAAAACATGATCATCTCATACAATAAAATTTAGCATCATGTCTTGACCATATCACATCACAACATGCCCAGACGTTCATACCATCTCTGTAGCGACCAGACCTCAAACAGTCTGATCTCTGTGCTCCGGTGTCATCCCTGGATCAGTAATGCTGACACCACACAGTACTCGGAGGATTTATAGCAGAGTAGCAATCACACACTTATTACATCGAGTGTCTCAAAAGAGAACTTATTACAAT
>NW_024118617.1:0-10605 GCF_003073215.2 Triticum urartu
GGGCTGCTCCCTAGGCTATAAATAGCCCCCCCCTACAACCACTAGCTGGTTGGCTGCTCCGAGAGAAACTGACACTTGTCATTTGAGAGCATCCCATCCTCCGAGGACTTTGAGCGAAAATCATCAAGTGAGGAAAACCCAAACCCAAACACCTACAAACCCCAAGTGATTGAGCATCACTGAAGAGATTGATCCTGCGTGGATCCGACGCTTGTTACCTTTGAAGACTGTGCTTCTTCCAGATGGTTAGGCGTCAAGGTCTAGAGCATCCAAGAGGAATTGTGGATCGCCGAGTGACCAAGTTTGTGAAGGTTCGGAAGTCACCTGAAGACTTACCACGAGTGATTGGGCGAGGTCTGTGTGACCTTAGCTCAAGGAGAATACGGTGAGGACTATGTGTCCTCAGGTTTAAATACCTAGCCGCTCCAACCAGATGTACAACTGAGACAACAGTTGGAACTGGTCTATCAAATCATTGTCTTCACCAAGCTCACTGGTTCTATTTCCTCAACTCTTTCATTTCCTCATAACTGTGTTGAGTGCTTGTTCGTATCTGTGTTTGAAGACTTTGACTGAAGACTTTCTCAATTTCCTCAGTTCAATTTCTTCAGTCTGTTTGTCTTCATACTATGTTATCCTGCGTTTACGCTTTCTGTACTCTGTGCTTGTCTTCTTTTCATCATGATGACTATGCTTGTGTTCTGTTATGTTTACTTTTGAGTACTTATTCCGCTACTAGTAGTTCTTCGCTAAGGAATTTCCTCACCTGCAAATTCCTCAGTGAAGAATTCATAAAAATCGCCTATTCACCCCCTCTAGTCGATATAACGCACTTTCACTTTGTCCATAGCTTAGTATGTATGTAGAACATGCCAAATTTTGGTAGTCAGATGCCATGTATTGATATAGTAGCCGGATGTCCAGCTGTATCAGAAGTTTATGATGCATGTGTAATATGGATTTGAGGTGTGACTGGTCACTGTCCCTGGACGTGCCCAATCACGTCCACGGACGTTTGAGGGCGCAGATTTAGTGTATTCGGTTGTACATGCTCTAATGAAGTTGTGAACATAGGAAATACTAAAATAAATTCCAAAAATATGAACCCGTGTTTAAGAAAAAACTTAACATGTTTCTTACTTAAAGTTCAAGATTACAAGGAGACAAACCACCTATGGGGGTGGGTTAGCCATACATGCTAACGTGCAACCTCATGGATGCACCTATGAGATAGAGAGTATGTTCCTTCGTTCGATGACCAGGCTTCAAAGATGATCTTTGCACTCTGAAAAGAGAGTAAATTCTCTATGATGCCACATACGATATGGGCATAAGCGCCTTTAGTTCCTTCTTTCAGGCTTATGATTGCTCCTTGACAATTTCTTGCTACCAAAATCTTCCAAGCGACGATCTCCAAAGCGAGACATACAAATTATTTACAACGCGAGACTTCAAGTGTTTTCGCTCCCCTCAAGAACAATTGTTGAGGCTCGTTTATAGACAACCTTGTTACTCTTGCAACAACAACTATCGAATCCCTTTGTTGGTTCTTCCCCACTGGTGCATCGACCGTAATTTTGATCACTCCCGCTGGCGGTGCAACCTGGTTTTCCTCAAACACCGCTGATATAGAATGTTTATTCCCTGCTGTTATGTACTACCTATTCAATGTCATGTACATAGCACTAGACAAATGAATGACACGACAAAGAGTGTTGCTAGATCTCTTCATGTAAAGCTTTACGTCTTCAAACAAAATGAACCACAAGGTAACGCAACATTTCACACGTCCCTGTGGCCCCAATGTCTCAACTGTGTTATTGATGAAGTCGCGTGGGGAGTACTCAGCCGACGTGCTTATGTGCTCTACCAGGAACTCATCTGCCAGTGCCCCCACACACCACATAACATTGCATTCGATGAGAGAGTGTCTCCAAGAGTCCTTCTCCCCATGTGATGTGCACATACCATTTGGGTCATGTTTAGGCAATGTTGTATGTCCGCTCTCGGTAATGTGTACTTTTCTAATAACCAAAGATAAAGCCCGATATTTTTTGGTACCTTATCTCGCCATAGAGTTATACACTGTTTTACTTGTTAGGATGAGTCTGTCGGAAATATGCCATGGGGACAATAGTAAATGTATTATTATATTTTCATGCTCATAATTAAGTTTATATTTCTATGCTATAATTGTATTGGTTCTTGAATATGATATTTGAAGAAAACCCAATTACATGTATCCAAACATAAACACCAATATGATCCCTAGTCACGACTTTAAATTATAACCTTACATGTACACCTCTATCAACTTTCAAAAATACCTGAAGCTCTAGTCTAAGTATTACTGCCTGATACATCTTCAACGTATCTATAATTTATGAAGTATTCATGCTGCTATATTATCATTCTTGGATGTTTTAGAATCATTTTATAACAACTTTATATTATTTTTTAGGACTAATCTATTGACATAGTGCCTAGTGCCAGTTGCTGTTTTTTGCTTGTTTTTTACATCGCAGAAAATCAATATCAAACGGAGTCCAAACGCAGCGAAACTTATTGGAGATTTTTTTGAACCAAAAGACATCCAGTGGACCAAAGAAGTACCAAAGGGGTGCTCCGAGGGGGGCACAACCCACCTGGGCGCGCCTGGTTGTGCCCACCTCGGTGGCCTCCCGCACCGCCTCTTCGCCCTATAAATTATAAAATATTCCAAAACCCCCGGGGATAACCCTAGATCAGAAGTTTCGCCGCTGCAAGCCTGTGTAGCCATGAGAAACCAATCTAGACCCGTTCCGGCGCTCCGCCGGAGGGAGAAATCATCACCGGCGGCCATCTTCATCATCCCGGTGGCCACCATGATGTGGAGGGAGTAGTCCACCCTCGGGGCTGAGGGTTTGTACCAGTAGCTATGTTTAATCTCTCTCTCTCTCTCTCGTGTTCTTGAGATGTCATGATCTTGATGTATCGTGGGCTTTGTTAATATAGTTGGATCATATGGTGTTTCTCCCTCTCTATGTTGTTGTGATGAATTGAGTTTTCCCTTTGAGATTTTGTTTTATCGGATTGAATACTTTTATGAATTTTGGAGCACTTGATATATGTCTTGCATATGGATATCCGTGGTGACAATGGGGTATTATATTGATTCACTTGATATATGTTTTGGCCCTCAACTCGCGGATTCCCGAGGTAACATTGGGGTAATATATGCGTATGGGTTGATGCACGTTCTCGTCTTTTGTTTCTCCGGTAGAAATCTTGGGGCACTCTTTGAGGTTCTTTGTGTTGGATTGAGTATTATGAATCTGAGTTTGCTTTGGTGTTATTTTAGTACGATCTCTTGATAGATCGATCGGAAAGAATAACTTGGTGTTATTTTAGTACGATCTCTTGATAGATCGATCGGAAAGAATAGCTACAAACAATTTCTTCTTATGTTCTCCGCTAGATAAGAACTTTAGAGTGATTCTTCGTTGCACGTTGAGGGATGGTTATGTGATCCAATTAAATTAGCATTGTTGAGAGATTGCACTAGCAAAAGTACGGACCCTAGGCCTCATTTTCAAGCATTGCAATACCGTTTGTGCTCACTTTTGTTACTTGCTACCTTGCTGTTTTTATTGTTCCTATTACAAAAATCAATATCTACTACCATTACTACATTTTTATTACCATCTCTTCGCCGAACTAGTGCACCTATACAAATTATCATTGTATTTGGTGTGTTGGGGACACAAGAGACTTTTTATTTGGTTGCAGGGTTGTTTGAGAGAGACCATCTTCATCCTACACCTCCAACAGATTGATAAACCTTAGGTCATCCACTTGAGGGAAAATTGCTATTGTCCTACAAAACTCTGTGCTTGGAGGCCCAACACGTGTCGACAAGAATAAAGTTGCGTAGTATACATCACTGCCCATTTAGAGTTCTTGAGAAAATTGACGAAGTTTCTTACAACTGCTCGTGCCCGTCGAATGGAAGCCACATTGTACTTTCCATGTCACCCAATCTTCTATATCTAAATAGCTAGCCCCCACTAACTATTTCTCTCAACATGCAAGCATGCCACATTATCACACAACATGCATGGGAAAAGGCCCACCCCCACTACCATATGTCTTTTAACATGCAAGCATGCCACTTGATCGTGAAATATGCATGAAAAAAGACACATCTCAACATGCAAATGGAGATGAGAATTTTCATTCTATTATGCTATTTATACATTTTACATTTATATAGTAATCAAACATAATAAATTATATGTATTTTTAGTTTTAGCCTTTTATATTATTGCTTCAAATATTCATGTTTCATACAATGAATCACACTGAAATGTGTTGCATAATATTCCCGCAACAACATGCGGGGTATCATCTAGTTGAAGAAGCATTTAGCCCCCAAAGAAATACCTACTACTTGACTACCTCTCATCAACTAGGATGGATTAATATTGCTGGATCCAGAGAAGCTCTTGGAACGCACACTTATACCTCGATCTCAGGGGGATATTAACATTCCAGTGGTTATGTGGTTCATCAAGTGGCTCAATTTACCAGAGTCTAAAGCCACTTGGGAATATGCAACGTTCATTGAGGATAAGTCTATTGTTCGGGGGGAGTTGTAAGGACATGCATATCTATTTTTGAATAAAGCAACTCATGCCACCGGGTTCAGTTAAGTTTGAACTGTTTTCTTTTGGGGAGAAGCACTCTAGGCCGTACATCTACCATCGAACATGCTACCGTCTACCTACCGCTTCATAGAGAAGGGAGAACGAGAAGATGTTGATCGGCCATCGGACGGCTGAGGATCCCGAGCGCGTCGTTGTTCCCTTTCCCGCAAAAATGTCTACAATGCTTAACTACCAAGCTACTTTTCTTTTGTTTCTTCCACTCATTTGTAAGGCTACAAAGCTAGGATTCTAGAACCTCCGAGCTCATTCTCTTTGCTTTGGAGTAAACCCTAGACGCTAGTGTCCCTGGCAGGCCCATATGTGTATACAAACTCGCTAAGAATTCCTCGCAATCGACCCCCAAATTAGCTATGTCCTGTGAGTTCAGTTCTTGTTTTCTGAATCTAGTTCATTAGACCACTTGGGTGTGACAAATACTATCTAGAGAAAGAGTAGCTAGAGCAAGAGGGCTAGTTCTCCAACACTTAGAGAAATGGCCTTGTAGTACATCAGTAACGAGGGAGGGTCGAAACGAAAGAACATCCCGACTTCCCGAGGGCCTTTTTTATATAGTAGAGATATCCCGAGGGCCTTTGCATAACGGGGGGGGGGGGGGTAATTTCCACTCCGCCGTCGGCCGTCACATCACTAGTCCACTGACGCCAACGACGTGGATTGATCACCCTACATTAATCAAGACCGAATAAACTTCCCGTCTGCCCCCCTCAATATCCCTAGCCGATTTACCGCCGTGCGCCGCCACCCTAGTTGTGGAGGTACGCCGGAGCTCTACCTTCTCCCTCCCCGGAATTTTAGGATAGATGTGTTAGCTTTTCTTACCAAAATTGGGAGCCAACTACAATCTATGAGTCACCTCCAATTCAAATGCTATAAAAACCCTTGCTTCATCCCCTTTCTACACTGCAGTAGTGTAGCTAGGATTCCGAGTCAGGGTGGTCTAAGACAACAATTTTTCCCCCAAATGGTACATGCCAATAAAATAGTGTATAACTTGTCAAAAGCACATACTGATAATATCTTCAAAGCACATTGAAATTTATGATTAAATCTTTCTTTTGAGGAGTTTACGATTAGATCTTAATTATGTAGAAAAGAAGCCATTACATCTTATTGGTAGGAATAATAACATCCTCTCATGGCCATCAAAGTCTCAATTATACCTTCTTCCTTCGATTTGGAGAAAAGATCATGTTGAGCTTCAAAAGAGACACACTATCTTTAGTCCTCTTCATTTTGCAACAATTTTACATTAAAATCTTCAATTTGTCAATTCCTAATTGGACGAACCCATAGTAATAGATCAACACAACTACTCCCTCCATTCCTAAATATAAGTATTTTTAAAGATTTCAACAAGTGACTACATACAGAGCAAAGTGAATGAATCTATGCTCTAAAATATGTCTACATACATCCGTATGTTGTAGTCCATTTGAAATGTCTAAAAAGACTTATATTTAGGAACGGAGGAAGTACAAGTTTACAAACATTATAGAACAATTAACTTAAGTTAACCTCTTTCCTCATTTGGGAAGACTATGTGGCTCCGATTCCTCTGAAAACCACCGGGAGCAGGACACCGCTACAGCCGTTTCTTGGCTTTTTTAGACAATCTCATGAAGCTTTTTTTTTAAATCATGAAGCTTTTATTAGTTCATCCTAATATTTAGCTACGCGTCCGCCGGTGGATTTATTGAAAACATCCACCGCCTCCAACGCCACTGGATTGAGCCATAAATAGTCGCCGGATCTTCACAATGAGGTTTGTCGCGAATTTCAACAAGGTAGATGTTGCAGAGCTCGCACTGCAACAACTGCTTTGTTGCAAAACCACCGACTCATCATTTTTGCCCGAAAAATTGATTTTATCTTCACCTTTTTTGCAACATAGATGATGTTGTGGGAGAACTTTTGCAACAGAGATGGTGTTGTGGAATTATTATTTTTGTCTTTCACCTTTTTTGCAACAACAATGGTGTTGCAGAATTATTGTTTTTATCTTTCACCTTTTTTGCAACATAGATGATGTTGCGGGAGGACATTTGCAACATGAAGCATGATGCAGAAAAATAATTCACTGAAAATGACGATGTCATCTGCGGTGTACATTGAGGAATTTCTGAAACAAAGGTGATGTTGCGGGAGGATTTTTGCAACAAGGCCCTTGTTGCGGAAAGTATAAAAAAGCATCTCCAATGGAAGCGACGATGGAGGGTGAGAGGGGAGGCCGAAGCGGCACAGATGGACCGATGATGGCCGGAGTGGAGCTCATGCTTGCGCGCTCGAGCGGCGGCCATGGCTGCGGGCATAGGGAGCGCTAGGAGAGAAGAAAGGACGACCAGCGGCGTCCTCCAATGATCACCGGCGGCGGCCTTGCGGTGGCTGTCCTGGAGCATGGCTGCAGGCGAGAGGGTGAGCGACATTGAGAGAGGAAGGGGAAAATAACGAATGGATAAGAAGCATGAAGAGTGGATAAGGATAAGGACACGTGGTAAATGTACGAGACGCGGACGCGGTGCATATAATCCACCGGTTGATGGGAAACTTTTCCCAATATTTAGAGGGATGAAAGGGAGATCATCGAGCTGGCCTAACCCAGGAGCAAGGACTAGTTAAAGTGAGCCATGAGGCCGACCTGGGCTATGGGCTTGGCCGCTTGTGTTAGTTGGGATGCTGTTTTTTTCTTGAAGAAAATGGTACTTAGGGGTGAAGTATATGGGCTTTCGGCTGCAAAATTCTAGGGTGGACTTCACTGTTCTGACCCCTCAGAAAAAGAAAAACCCTGGCCACCCTCTGGTAGTGCTGCCTGCCCTGATCGTCCGCCGCCCCGTCCCTGTCCTCAAAACCCTACCTCGCCCTAAACCGTGGCACCCACCGCCGCCCCTCATCCCGCACCGGCGTTCGTCTTCCGAAGCGCAGGCGGGCCTTTGATCGATCTAGGTCAGACCTCACCGACCGGCACGCTGTGCTCACAACTCACATACCCTATGTCAGACCCAGGTGGTCTGAAGAACACGATTCAGCAAAGAGAATACTCAACTAGTCTGATTTAGCCAATTTCAGAGGAAAGATTAAGCGAGTCTAGCTCATTACAGAGGTTCTAGCCGGCCAGGAACACTGGCGGCGGCAAGGGGGAAACCCTAACAATATCAAGATACCAACTCCCGATCCTGGCTCCTGGCTTTATAGCCTTACAAAGTGGAGTAAAAATGAAGAGAAAAGCATAAAGAAAGAGGGAGTGGCTGTGGTCTTTACCGGAAAGTGAACAGCGACAGCCAGGGCAATCACCACCACACGATGAAGATCAGACGCTTGTCGAGTCATCATAACTGGCGAAGCGGTACGACGACGCCTTGGCCGTGCGATCGATGATGGGTGGCTCCTGACGTTTCCCGCCTGTTAGAATGGGTTTCAAATGACTGAATCCAGGTTGCAGTGTTCTGAACTGCAGACAGAGTAACTTGGGTCCTGACAACTCCCGCTGTTCCAGATCAGACCTGTCCTCAGGGCTGGAAATTGGGAAACACTTTTTGTATGAATGTGGCATCCTCCCAAGTGGCTCATCCAGAGGTAGATTACTCCATTTGATGAGCCATCGAACAACCGGAATGCTGATGTTGCCCTGTACACGCGGTACTAGCTTTCTTTCCAGCAATTGTTCTGGTTCCAGTAAGATTGTTCCATCCGGATTGACCAAGGGAAGCTTGGGGTTTGGAATTGCCATGGGGCCAATATGCTTCTTGAGCTGGCTCACATGAAAAGTATCGTGTAGCTTGCCATCATTATGGAGGAGGAGCTTGTAAGCGGCAGCACCAACTTTCTGAATAACTCTGAATGGGCCATAAAATTTGGAGTGCAGCTTGAGACATTTGTGGATGCTGAGAGTGGTATGCCTGTAAGGTTGTAGTTTTAGGTAGACCATGTCACCAACTTCCAAGGTTCTCTTAGATCTCTTCTTGTCAGCATAATGTTTCATTCTGGTTTGAGCTCTCAGGAGGTTTTCTTTAATATGTGTTGTGGTTTGTTCAGCAGTGAGCACCTCAGGGAAATGTTCCATTTCATACACAGGGTAAAGAGCAGCTTCAGCTAACATACGGGGAGGTCTGCCATACAAAGCCTAGAAGGGAGTGATCTGGAGAGCTGTGTGGTAGCTAGTGTTGTACCACCACTCAGCTAAGGACAACTAGTTGAGCCACTTCTGTGGTTGGATGAAAGCCATGCATCTCAGATAATTTTCCAGACATTGATTAACTCTTTCTGTCTGGTCATCTGACTGGGGTGATAAGAAGTGCTCATGTGTAACTTGATGCCCAACTTCTTAAACAGGTCCTGCCAGAGCTTGCTAGTGAAGATTTTGTCTCTGTCTGTAACAATCACATCTGGTAGTCCATGGAGTTTGAAAATGTTATTAGTGAAAGCCTTGGCTACAGTATTAGCTGTAATGGGGTGCTTCATGGGGATAAAGTGGCTGTATTTAGTGAACCTGTCCACCACAACCAGGATCATGTTCTTGTTGTGAGAAGTAGGAAGACCCTCCACAAAATCCATGCTTATGTGGCACCAAGCAAAGTCTGGGACTGGTAGAGGTTGGAGCAGCCCAGGGTACTTGCAGCGTTCAGCTTTGTTGATTTGGCAGGTAGGGCATTGTTTAATATAATCAACAATAAATTGCTTCATGCCAGGCCAATGGAACAGGAGCTTAACTCTTTGGTATGTAGCACTATGTCCAGAATGGTCACCCAGTTCAGAGCTATGTAAAGCAGCTAGCAGTTTGGTTTTGATGGTGTTATCAGCTCCTATGACTATTCTGTTTTTGTATCTAAGCAAACCTTGTTGCACAGTGTAATTGGTCACAGAATCAGGATTTACAGTCAACTGAGCTAACAAATCCTTGCATCTCTGATCATTTTTGTAGCTGTCAATTACTTCAGTTACCCAAGCAGGTTTGACAGTAGAAGCTATGGGAGCATGTATTTTGTGGTGTACCCTGGAAAGGGCATCAGCCACTTTGTTTTTCTTCCCTTGTTTGTATTCCACAGTGTAGTTATAACCAAGGAGTTTGACCAGAAGCTTGTGCTGAATTCCCTCAGTGAGTTTTTGTTCTTGTATATATTTCAGACTCTGCTGGTCAGTTCTGATGATGAGTGAAGATGCAGCAAAATAATGTTTCCAATGCTTGAGAGCTTCAATGATTGCTAGTGCTTCTTTGTCATAAGTGGAATAAGCAGCTGCTCTAGGGCCAATTGCTTTACTGAAAATCGAAATAGGTCTCCCTTCTTGCATTAGAACTGCACCCAACCCATAGGCACAAGCATTTGTTTCCAAGATGAAAGGCTTGGAGAAGTCTGGTAGGGCCAATACTGGGGCTTGTGTCATTTTGTTCTTCAGGGTATTGAAAGACTGAACTTGCTCTTGCCCCCAGGTGAAGCTGTCCTTCTTCAGAGAGTTGTACAGTGGCCTACAAATGAGCCCATAATTTTCCACAAATCTTCTATAGCAACCAGTCAACCCTAAAATGCTCCATAGCTGTGCGACATTTTTAGGTTCTGGCCATTCACTACAAAAAAAGACACATCCGTGACATTTTGGGCCGAACGAAATTTTTTCTGTCATACATATGCCACTTCTATGACGATAATTGTGACAAAACCCGGTATCATCATAGATGTGGTGGGCTCCTACTTCTATGACAAAAAATCATGACAAAAAATGGGCTTTTTGTCTTGGGCGGGCCGGAGACGCAGCTGCATGACATTCTTTGGGCCGTCCATGACGGAAAAAACCATGGTAGAAGCGAGGGGGAGGGAAATTTCGGGGAGTTCCTGGTTACGGTGGGAGGTCGGGGGCCGAGCGATGCGCGTTTCTCTCGTACACGTATGCATGTGTGTGCGAGGCGTTG
>NW_024118618.1:0-9932 GCF_003073215.2 Triticum urartu
CGGCGAGCGTCCCACCGACAACTGCCAGTAAACAAATCAACGTCGACATGCCATAGCAAGATACTACAGTTAGATGCTTTTGAGTTTTGACCCAATTTGACTCCGGCCTGGTCAGTTTAGCTAGCCCGTAGCAGTAGGTGGAGTGAGCCTCTTCCTCCTCTCTTCTGTAATCTGTACATACAGTGAGCTCGTCCTCTGCTCTCCGTGGTGTAAAATGAACGCCCTTGGTTTTGGATATACTACTTGAGTTACAGATTGAGACACATGGTGCATGCATCTCATCTTTGACCCGTGACGGGAGGCTTATCCGTCCTTTGATGATTTGTTTGCCGCGACAATTTTCTGCTTCTGTTTCTGTTTCTGGAGTGTGGATTCGTCTCGCCCCTGTTTCGGTTTCGGATAAGCTCTGCAAAGAGATCAGTGGCGTCTCGCCGTCGCCTGCTCCCGTCACGCCGTACCCGTGCGTGCCCCGGCCGAACGGATCAGGCGAGGCCAAGCACGCACGGGGCGGTTCTGACGAGATTTGTGTAGAATTTTCAAGATCTCATCGATGAATGAACTGAGATATTTCTTCTTCCTACTTTCCTATTCGTGATCTTTTACTGTTGGCGGGACGGACGGCGTAGCGGTTGGGATTCCCCCTCCAACTCCTGAACTTGCGCAAGAAGATGATTGTGGACACTTCTTGTTTAGTGTGGAAGGCGATACTTCCGTTTCTTCGCCGGTAATGAGTTGCTTGGCATAAGTTGGTTCCCATCCCATCTCCCTATCAAATACGGTGTTTCTTTTGCTTAACGAGCCGATTACTGATCATACAAAGTACTTGGATCTTCTGTTGAGAACCGTTTGTCTGTGCGTACGTACGTACTCTACACTGGATGCGTTGGGCATGTAGTAGCTGCTAAGCAAACAAACCAAGTGGGCTCGCTCATGGTGGAATAAAGTACTAGTTGAATATCTTATTACGAGTTGGTGGTACTCCCTCTGTTTTTATTTAGTCTGCATATTAGGTTTGACCGAAGTCAAACTTTGCAAAGTTTGACCAAATTTATAGAAAAAATATATAAACATTTACCATAACAAATCTATATGATGTGAAAGTACATTCAATAATGAATCTAGTGGTATTGATTATTTATTGTATATGTTAATATTTTTGTTTATAAACTTAGTCAAAGTCTACAAAGCTTGACTTTGACCAAAGCTAATATGCGAACTAAATAAAAACGAAGGAAGTACGTTCTAACGAACTCGTCAAATATCCATTTACTAGCCAGAAATTATGAAACGTCAGCGTCGCCAACATGCCCGCGCTGAGCACTTTCAGACGCCGGGCTCGGTCGCGCGCGCGGATGCACAAATGCCACTGACGCGACCGGAAGGAACTCTCTTGCCCGCGCACCAGGGCATATGATCGGTTCAGTGCAGTCCCGGGCTGGAAGATCTGCCTGGCACGGAACCTGGAGAGGTTCAGTGGCACCTACCCGGGCAGGCAATCCATGGCTACACACTGCAATTTTCCAGTGTCCAGGTAGGACGCGAGGGCGACCGGTAGGCCGGCCGGGGAAAAAAGTTCAGAATCGGTAACAGTGGCGGAGCTAGACCAAAACCATTGGGGGCGAAACGTAAATAACAAAGAGCTAGGGGGGCAAAAGGCTAATTTTCACCTCATCTTAGCCCTTAAAAAAATTCTTCAGGGTTTTCTCCAAAGCTGGGGGGGCCACGGCCCCCCTCGGCCCCAACATAGCTCCGCCGTTGATCGGTAAACCGTCGGTAAAAGCCATGCGCCGGAGGCAATGTACCGACCCAGAGCTAGCGGCGCCGCCACGGAATTAGGTTATCCATCCATGGATGATTTGTTTGCCGCAGCAACTTTCTGCTTTCGTTTCTGTTTCTGTTTCTGGAGTGTGGACTCGCGCCTCTCTTTCGATTTTGGATAAGCTCCTCGGTGGCGTCTCGCTGTCGCTTGCTCCCGTCATATTTTCGTTCTTCCTGGGTCCAAGGCTCCAACTCTTGAACTTGCACAAGAAGATGATGTTGGGAGAATGGTGGGCGCGCGCAGCTGGCCAGCTTCTTGTTAGGGTTTCTTCTTCTTCTTCTTCTTCTTTTTTTGCGGGTGAGCTTCTTGTTAGTTGTGGAAGCCGATACCAAAGTTTGCTCCTTTTTCTCATCGTGCAAAAAATATTAGTGCCCTTTCCAAACGTTGAAACAGCTACCTCACAAGTGGAGTTGCTGAGAGTGAATATACTAGTACTACTACTAGTTTAATTAACGAACTTGTTGAATATCTGCGTAGTTGCTTTTTAGCACTACAACGACCCACAACAAACTCGTCAACTATTCGACGGGCATTTGTTGACCAAAAGAGGCTCTGGAGCGTCAGCGTCAACGACGGTCGAGCAGGTCAACAGGACGGATGACCGATCGCGCCGAGCTCCGTCGGAGGCCGGACTCGGTCGGAGGCATAGTTGGACTTGCCGCTTCGGAAGAAAGGTGGGTCTCTCTTGCCACAGACACGACACTCGCTCCAGGGACACTCTTGCCCGAGTGCCAGGGCACAATCGAGTCACTGCACAGTCACTCCACCTGGAATTATTCCATGTCACGGAACCTGGACAAGTTCGGTGACACTTGACCGGGCAGGCAATCGAGAAATAAGGGATCGAGTAACCCTCCCGGCTCCTCAGTGATTTGAAGTTCCTGGCCGTCGGATCTGGTTGCTTGATGGATCTTGGGCCGTCGGATCGACCGCGTGGAAGACCTCGGCCATCGGATCAAAAAAAAGTTACTGCTGGAATGAATAGTTACTCCCGTTTCGTGCCACCGCGCGTAAATAGCCTGCCCTGCCGGGGGCATTTTCATCATTTCGCTCACAGATGGTATAAAAGGGCCGGCTCCCGTGGTGAACCCTAGCCTCCTCCTCTCCCCTCCCGAGGGCATCCTCTCCCTCTCTCGCTCGTTCCCCTCCCTTCCCGCGCGCCTCCTCTCCTCTTCCTCTCTTCCCTAGCGCCGCTGCCCCTGCCTCCATCCATGCCGCCGCCCGGCCTCCTTCTCCTCTTCCTCTCGCCCCTAGCGCCACCGCCCCTGCCTCCTTCCCCACCACCGCCTGACCAACTCCCCTCACGTCCTCCTCCTTCCACCCCCTTCGATCTGGCGCCGCCCAAACCATGGAGAGCGGCCAAAGGAGCAACGACGGCCAGCCCCTGCCTCCTCTCCAGCACATCCAGGGATCCATAGGTATGTGTCTATTTTGTTCTGTTCTTGGTCATTGGCTGCTGCTAATCTTTGATTTTTGCTTTCTTTTTCATGCAGATTGGTCCACAATTACCTGATTCTCGTCCTTCTGGTCAAACCCCTGGTAGGCGCCTCCTTCGATCTGTGCGTGCACGTCATCTATTAGCAGCCTCACACGTCCTCTTCCACGGATCTTCAGATCAACCCCTCTTCTCCTCCTTTCCCCTCTTCTTTCCATACCTAGGTGTAGGATTGTATGGCAATATGCATTTTTTTCCTCGCCTCTGTTCTGATTGTCGGTCATATCTTTTCTGGTAAAAGCCAAAAGTATTTATGTCTTTGTGCATTGGATGTTGGTGGTTTCCTGTCTTCACTGCTTGTTTTTAGTGGAGTCTAAATATATGTCTTTTGTTCCTTGTCTGCATCCTGGTAGGGCCTATGATTGTTGGTCCTTTCACCTTTGTGCATGGAATGTTGGTGGTTTTGTTCATTTGTTGTTTTATTTATTGTTTCTTTTTACTGTGCTCCTATGATTTCAACAATAACTGAGGCAAGGGTGCCATGATCTGAGTTTCCAAATCTTGAATAGCAATTATGGTTTAATCAATATTTGCATTAGTGAGGAGCCGGGGTGGCCACACAAGCAGAATGGCCACACAAGGTGTTTTTCTCAATCAGATCACATGCATCTCTTAAAAATTATACAATAGCAAGTGTGATTTACAGATTATTAGATATTATCGGTCTATGCTTCATGTGGTTGCAGTGTTCTTACATCTAGATCTATGGACAGGGTCAGTTGCTCCTATCTGGACGAGCTTTGTTAGGGTCATGTGGTTGCTGCTGCTACCACTTTGTCGGGGTCAAGGGTCCATAAAACTGATCTTCCAGTGTTCCTTCTGCGGTGTGGAGGAGGTGTGGAAGTAGATCGTGGTGATGATTGCGCCATTACATGTTATTATTGTTCATATCTTATCATTAGAAATAGACATGTTATAAGGAAGATGTTACCGATATATTTCTTTCATGGTCAATGATTGTCTTGCTTTTCTGTGTCACATTGCTTATACCTGTCGTTTTCTAAAATTATTGCATGGTAGCTAGCTAATCTCTATGATAATAGTTTCTGAGATTCCAAAGGGTTTTTAATTTTATTTCAGACCATGATAGCATTCCTTACCCGTTGTCACCTTCCTTCTCTATCTTTGCATGATAGCTAGCTTCAGAATGATTGGCACATTTATTAACCATTTCATCTTTTTTGTGCATTGCATGTTTGCTACTAAATTCACAAAAAAGTAGTGTTCTTTTGCATCACCATCCTATGGAGCCATGAGATCTGAACCAATGAATACAGAGAACATTAACTATGTTTGTGGATCACTACATGTTCTATTGGAACAAGGTGAGATCCTTTTTTCAGCACTCGTTTGAACACGTGTTTTGCTTTCTGAGTATAATTGAACATCTTCAGCATCCATGGTGTACTGTTCTATATACTTTTTACTTGCAAGTCTGCATCTCTATGTTTCATTGCTATTATAATTATGTACTTGTTAGAAAATCATAAGGGATTTTCTCACCGTGTCGTGTCATCTTTAGTGACTAAAACTATTTTTGTTGTTTGATAAGAATTTATGTCCCTTGTAGTTATGCAGATTGCCCAATAGGTGCCAAACAGGACAGACAAGATAGACACTGCTTTTATCTGCGAATTACTGTTTAAGAGATTCCAGTGTGTGCAACTGTAATTTTTTTGGAAGTGTCTTGGATCTCTATTTAAAAAAAATCCCATTTAGTAGTAGTAGCACTCTCTCAATGCTCACCAGCAGCATATATATAGCTTTGTTACAAATAGGTTCAACAGCTAGATTCCTTTAGTTGGAACTCTGTAACTCGTTTAATTCTAAGTTGAGAACAGTATAATTGACCTGGTCACCAGCTTACTACATGGTCAAGTCTTTCTCGTGCACAATGCAACATTTTGTTCTAGGATTACCTGTGGTGTACTCACTGACATCCACTGCTTGCAGAGTAAAAGGTCATAGTGACAACGCCGCTTGGACTGCTTCTGGACTGGTGACATGACACCAGGCTGTTCCAAGGCCAACCTGAGCTCCTCCTTGTGGTGATGTTAGCCGGCGAGCTTATTCTACCTCCACTCTGTGGATGTCAGCAGGTGAGATATATAGTCTCTACATTTGCATCATGCACCAACTTTGTATGCATGATGTCCGTGGATTAGGATATGAACTCGATGCTCTTACCACGATTTTACTTTTTTGGTTTTCTTTTCCTTTTGTTCTGCCATTATATCATTGTATCTCAATAGGTCCTACGACGGAGGTTGAAGGGTAGTATGATTTGAATCATGCTTGGTCAAATCAATATATAGTGGTTTTGACTTTATGAACAACCAGATCAATTCTCTGGATGGCTTGTGCTTGTGCATATATAATTAGCTCTCATCTTTAGTTTAACTTTGGAACGAGAGTGAGATTCATGGTTACAGTATCTAATTTTATAATATATGGGCAATCTGTGGCCATCCATAGTAGAATTTGGATCATTGATTGATGGAGAAAGACAAGGGTCAAAGTGCTTTTTTTCCAAGGTAACCACCACTATTTTGTTTAGGCTTATGTGCCTGATGTTTTTTAGGATCTCTGTGTCAAGGAGATATATCTAAGTAGTGTCATGTTCTAATTCTAAAAGATGAGAAAGCTAAGAACTTCGTAATTACATAGTACATCATGGCTGGAGCGTAGAGGTTAGGGATGTGCAAATATTGATTAAAAGTATATTTATTTGTATTTACAACAACACACTGGATCACATCCGGTAAATATTTTTGTAGAATATCAGTCAAGTTTAGAATTTTTGACCACAACAGCTGAAAAACCGAAGTAAATCCATCATATATATATATATTCAGTTCAGTAAAGTATATAATCAGGATGCTAATCTTTGACCTAGATCCCCAAACCGAAACCCTGGCTCCTCTCTCTGCTCAGCACCGCCTACACCAGCGGCTTCGACAGTCAATCCTCAGCGCCTGTCGCGACAAAGGTGAATCAACACCTAGGTTCCACTATCTTTTGTTCTCTAATTTGTCCTCGCCCCAATCTGAACCTATCTGAGATGTGGATATGTGTAGGAAGGAAACAAATTATTTTGTATGCCATTATCTTTAATAGAAAGTCGATGATTTGTATATGTGTGCATACCTGACAATCTGCTTATCGCGGCAGCTCTGGAAGGAGTGTGATTGTGCTAGCAGAGTAAAATACTGGAATCGCTCTGACTGCTCCTGGACTTCCAAGGTGACGCTGGGAGATTCGTTCTGCCACTTTGCCTATACTCCACCTGATCACCGTTCATCCAGGTCTGCTAATTTTTTACCACCCTCTCTCTCACTGTGTGTGGACACCCTGGCTATGTGTATATATATGGAGTTAAAAGGACATGTGCCCATGGACAAATCATGTGATTTCTTTAATTTCATGAATAATGCTCCAGCCTTGTGATTCTAACTTATGTATGTAGTTTTGACAAGGCAAATACATTTTATTTAGAACTGAATATGCATTACCCTACCATTAGCACTTTCTATGGGTTCTCTCACTAACAAAAAAGTAATATACTTTTACTCTTTTCCGTAAAGATCAACTTGGCTCCAAAAAAAAGTTCATTGCTCTCCTCTTTGAAAAATTCCTGAATTAGTATGTCAATTCCATGTGCAGAGAAAAGGAGAGGAAGGGGATGGATGAGCAAGGACCAGAAGGACCAGAAGAAGAAGGGCAAGGGAGATGGGGTGATGTGCATGTCCATGGAGGTCTGCCCCCTCCCTCTACTCCTCTCTTCTCTTTCGGTCTTTCCTTGTACTACAGCAGCCCTTAATCCCCTTTGATTCGATTTGTTCACTTGTGTTACTTGTTTTCTCCTAAGAAAAACAAGAAAACCTAAAGAAAATTGTATTGAAAGTGGTTGAATTTCCAGATTGTACACATTTTTGTTGTAGATTAGGTAGTCAGATTTAACAACTATTGGCCATACAGGTAGTTGAAAGTAGTAGTTGAAAGTAGTACTTGAGCTGGACACAGGTTTCTTAGTTACACGGTTCCCATTAAGTACGGCCGAGGTCGTTCATGCTCTGTAGTCTATCGTCTGATGTGCTCATGAATTGTGTGTGTGCCGCAACTGGATAATTTGTGTGAGTTGGATGTATCGTTAGGTGACCAACCTGAATTGTTCTTATTGTTGTTGCATATGTGAAATGAAATTTCTTCTCTTGCTATGTGCTACCCTGCAATACATGATAAGCACACATGTCACCATTGGTTCATGTTGTACTATTGAGACATACTGATTAATTTATGGTCTTCCACTCCATTATCCCCTTTTGATTGTTGTTTATGTACTCTGCTATGATGCTTCTTGGGTCTATTTAGTTAATTTTTGGTGCTCTTGCTTTATTTACCTCTGCTATGATCTATGTTTTTTAGATATATTTGTTTAAACCCTTCTGATTGTCGCTCTTCTTTGTCTTTTGCATGTGTTGTTGTTGTGGGTTGGTGCTGCTGCTGTTGCAGGGGCAGCAGTGTCTCCAAGCAAATAGGTTGTTGTGTACCTACGACATATTTCTGTGCTCCTGGATGTGCTACATCACCTCATCCTCTCATTGGCCGCCTCGGTGCCCGTGGCGTTCGTGCTCATCGGCGGGACGGTGCAAGGCGCAACTCCGATGCAGCGGCGTGGATGTGCGGTGTAGGAAGCGGTTCCTCGCCGGCACGGCGTTCAGGCGCAACCCCGGCGCCCACTAAATACTGCCTCGGCTACAACCTCCCTCGGTGAGCTCCATCTTCCTCCTGCTCTGCTTCAGCTACTGCATGGGACATGGCTAGGGCTACGATGATCAGTTATGGCTGATATAGGCATGCTCTCGAGCAATCGAGGCAATTGTTGTGGGTATTAATTTGGATCCCCCCTCATTTCTTTGAGCTATTTTGATCACGTTCTTATTTTAGTGGCTATGTCCTTGGATGGTCATTTCTGATGAGTGATAACAGGGCAGTTTCACCCTCATAAGAACATATTGATCTGGTGATCCATCAAGAAATCCATCGAGAAATAAGGATGCCGGTCATCCTCCCGGCTCCTTAGCCGTTTGGGATTCCTGGCCGTCGGATCGGGTGGCTTGATCGGATCTGGGCCGTCGGATCGACCCCTGTAACGACCTCGTCCGTCGGATAAAAAAAGTTACTGCTGGAATGAATAGTTACTCCCGTTTCGTGCCACCGCTGTTTTTTGTGCCAAGTAACAATTGTGCACTTCTACTTGCAGGGGAAAATTCTAATTTCTTTACAGCGGTGTTTGAACAAAATGTCATATTCCGTGGGCTGGATGATAGAAGGACATTTTGTTGAAGCACTCAAGAGGAGTAATACTATTGTGATGCCAACACACGGTGAATAAACTTTATATTTTGTAATGCTCTAAATCCTGCACTGTGTTGGTTTGTTTCTAATCTAAACATGTCTTTTGGCTTGCTCTAGATTTAGCCTGAACCTTAATTCTTTGTTTGGTCTGAATCTTGTCTGAACCACTTCCTGCAGCTCCTGAATTTAGCTATGAATTATGTCATAATTTTCCTATGACTTATGCCTGAATTCTGTGCTCGTGGGAATGTTGTTGTTGGAAAGTTTTGTTGTATTCTGTGATCTAAAAAATAGATAATGCTAAAACATAGGATGTCTTGCTGTTAATTTTTTTTGCGGCGTCTTCACCACCGGCCGTATGCTGCATCGGCGACTGGCTGCGGCAACAGAGGAGTGCATGTTGCCGCCGGCTATACGCTGCATAGGTTGTGGCAGCAGAGGACACAAGGCCATCGAGGGCGCATGACGCGGAGGCATGGAGCGTCGCCGTGCTATGCTCTGCTCTGTTCGTGCTCGTGAAGTGTTGAGCTCTCTTTTTGGTTTCAGTTAGGTGCTTTTAGTTCAATTAGGCTACTGTCAGATAGAGTGCTTTTAGTTTCAGTTAGTTCAATATATAAAAGGGGACTTTTCTGCAAATATTGCTGGGGTGTGGATGGGACTATGACCAATGTGGCGTCCAATGTGGCAATTGCGGACCCAATTTATGTACAAGTGAACCCGCAAAACATGTTTAGTGAATGGTTTGTCCAATTTTCAAGTTTTTTATGTGAAATTATACCCGCAGCGCAAGTTAGTGTACTATAGATGTATTATAACGTCGGGACCGACACCCTCACGCCAAGGCGCGTTCCCGATCTAGTTCATATTAAATGAAGCTTCATTTGTGCCTCTCAGTTGTCTCACACACGAGTGTGCCACAGACGTAGCACAAAGTGTAAATGGTATTACCTGATTCATCTTTTGATGTGAACCATATCATGCTTATAGAGGTTGTGTTGCAGATATTCAAGAATCATATTGCTTTTGTGTTGTTCCAAAGGCTCTAGATGTGTCTCATATAGATGGAGGAAGACATGTGTACATTAATGCAACTGCTCCTTGTGGAACGGAAAGAATAGGCTGTGCAACACAATGCATTGATCGGTGCACCTGGCACGTATATATGAGTACAGAGGGGGCCACAACCTCAACTATACAGAGGAACTAGGAGGTGGGCCCAAAACACAATATACACGTACACAATATATTCAACCCCCCCCC
>NW_024118619.1:0-10631 GCF_003073215.2 Triticum urartu
ACAAGGCACCAGCGGCGCACATCCGCGCAGCCGGAGTATCCATGAGCGCGCAACTGATGATGTGTGATGCATGAAAACTGATGGTATATGCACAAAAGCCACGAAGGCTGATCGTACATGTAAACAAGCAGCCCACGCGGGATACATCATCCGGAAAAAACAACCGTATGTGGAAGTTGAGTGTCATGCGGTGGCCCAAACCGGGGAGAAGGCCCAAGGCCTCAAGACACAGTCGCCAGCTCGATCGAGCCTGGCGGGCCCAACAAGTCCAGCAGGCGACGACCAGCAGCAAGGGAGGAAAATAAGTAGGTGGAGCACGGGTAGGAAGGTGGGGGTCGAGAATTAGCACTTACTGAATTTCCCTTTCCTTCTTCCCAAATCCTTCCTCTTGTATCCAGATTTGTAATCAAAGGAGGGCCATTATCCAAGCGAGGGCATAACAATTGGTATCAGTTGTCATCGATCCTCCCCGGTTCTGGCTCGATTCGTCAGTCCGATCGTGGTTGGTGGTGGATTCGCTCCGCCGCCGTAATCCCCATCCTTCGGCAGGAACACCCCATCCGGGCGTCGATCTAGCGCCCAAGCGTCGACCGCCCATGGTCGTTCAGGCGCAGCTCAGCAGCGATGGGGTCAATCGAGCAGCACAACATGGAGACCGCCACCAAGCTTGACGAGATTGCAGAGCAGCTCATGGGCATCACAGCCTGGATGCGGACGATGGACGAGACGACCCGCACCCTCAACTCCTCGGCGTCGCTTCTATACCTCCATGCCAAGGACACGTCCACTCGCCTTCGCGCGCTGGAGTCCGCGTCCCACGATACCTCCAAATCGGGCCTCCTCTTTGGCGCCGCCTCCTACGGTGGAGGTGCGCACGGCGGGCACGAATCGGCCCCAAGGGCACGGCGTACATCCAACTCCACAGGGGACAGTTTTTGGGGATCATCCATTCCCTCAGCTGCCTCCGGCTCATGGTATGTTCCCAAACAGCCACACGGGGTTCGATTCAGAGACCGTCCATGGTGACCGTCGACCGGCACAGTCGGGTTGATCCTCCTTCAGTAGTACACCGAAGATGGACTTCCCCAAGTTTGATGGGGAGGAGTATCAAGTATGGCTCGACAATTGCGACCTATATTTTGACATCTATGGTGTCTCGGACCATATGAAAGTAAAATTCACCTCTTTGAATGTGATCAGTAACGCTGCACATTGGCTCAAAATGGCCCAAAAATGCAAACCCCTCCAACATTGGGATGAATTGCGTGCAGTAGTAGCAGAAAAATGGGGCAAGGATAAACATTAGTTCTATATGTGTTAGTTGTTGTTATTGAATCAGATAGGTTCTGTAGCAGAGCACACTACCAAATTTGATACTATTCGTCAACAGATTTTGTTAGCTGATCCACATACACATGAGGTGCTCTTTGTAGAGTGTTACATTGCAGGGCTCCGTCCCGACATTCGTTCTGTTGTTGTTTTACACCGTCCTGAAAGTGTGGATATTGCTAGTTGTTTGTCCTTGTTGCAAGAAGTCGAGGTGGAACATGACAAATCTATGTCAGCTATGAAGCATGGCTCACGCTCTTACAACAAATCATCAGCAGAGAAGAACAAAGGGTTTCCGCTTCAGATGACTCGCGGAAGTGGTCTTAAAAGCTGCAAGCACTGCGTGCCTAACGCAAGTCGATGAATCTCTGCTTCACTTATGGTGATCCGTGGGCACGCGGCCACAAATGTCCTGATAAGGTGCCCATTCATGTCATGGAAGAGTTACTGGGGATTTTGCAGCTAGATGATCCTCCCAATCCTCAGCATCTATCATATTACAGCTTAGATGGAGGAGGTAATGCTTTTGGCCGATGACAGTGGCTCAACTCCGCAATTCAAGCGATGCACCATGCATCTCCATGGTCGAATTGGTAGCCGAGAGGAGCTAATTTTGGTGGACTCTAGCGCCAATTGCTTGTTTGTGGATGCGGCAATAGTCGATGAGTTACAACTTCCAGTGCAACAAACGAAGCCAACCTCATATGTAATTGCAGGAGGAGGGACATTGATGAGCTCTCAAATGGTGAACTGGCTCTCATGGTGGACTCAAGGCAATACCTTCTGCCAAGACATGAAAGTGCTTCCCCTCGGCTGTTATGATATCATCATTGGCGCGGATTGGCTCAAGCAGCACAGCCCTATGTCGGTTCATTGGCACAAAAAGTGGATGAAGTTCACTCACGAAGAGCGCATCATCTCCTTGCGAGGCATTCATGACACAATTCAGCATCTTAAACCCGTCTCGGCAGGGAAATTGAAAGGACTACTGTGCTGAGGGGCAATTCAGCAAGCAGTGCAGATCAAGCGCGTGCACCAAGAGAAAGAATTATGCTCCATGGCTGATACTGTTCCAACCCCTGACCCACTTCCTCCAGAGGTAGCCACGGTCCTACAAGAGTACAAGAATGTGTTCGCGGAGCCATCCACCCTGCCACCCTGCTGTTTGGGTGATCATAAAATTCCCCTCATTCCGGGTGCTCAACTGGTCAGCGTTCGCCCGTTTCGCTACACCCCATAGCAAAAAGATGAAATACAGAGGGAGGTCAAAGATATGTTGCACAAAGGCATAATTCGTCCTAGCTCCAGCCCTTTTGCATCACCCGTTCTGCTGGTTCACAAGAAAGATGGATCGTGGCGATTTTGTGTGGACTACCGACAGCTTAACAACATAACCATCAAAAATAAGAACCCAATGCCTATAGTAGAAGAATTGCTTGACGAGCTTGCAGCAGCAGCTTGGTTCACCAAATTGGATTTGTTGGCGGTTATCATCAGGTTCGAGTGGCGGAGGGGGTGAATTCAAAACAGCTTTTCGGATGCACCATGGGCTATACGAGTTCCTGGTAGGTCCCTTTGGCTTGTCAGAAGCTCCCGCAACATTTCAAGGTGTGATGAATACGGCTATAGCGCGAGTGTTTCGTGAAAGTGTAGTCGTGTTCATGGACGATATCTTGGTGTTCAGTAGGACACTTCAGGAACACATTGCAAAGCCGAGGACTGTTCTGCAGCTCTTGCACGACAACCACATGGTGCTCAAATAGTCCATGTGTGAATTTGCCAAGCCTCAAATTGAATATCTCGGCCATGTAATCAGTGCGGTAGGAGTGTCCCCCGATCCAGCGAAGGTAGCAGCTGTCAAGCAGTGGCCGGTACCAACCACCGTACGCGCTCTGTGGGGTTTCTTGGGGCTTACCGGCTACTACCAAAGATTTATTCAGCACTACGGGGTCATCATCAAGCCTCTGACCAATTTTCTCAAGAAGGGGACAATATTTCAGTGGACACCAGTGCCTAATAAAGCCTTCCAACTTCTAAAAACAGCCATGATTCAAGCCCCAGTACTGGCAATGCCAGATTTCCGTCAGCCGTTTGTCCTGGAAACAGATGCATGTAAAGATGGAGTGGGGGCAGTCCTGATGCAACAAGGGCACCCGGTTGCATATCTCAGCAAAGCACTTTGTCCAAAGAACCAAGCCTTAAGTACATATGAAAAATAATGCCATGCGATCCTCATGGCGGTCGACAAGTGGAGACCTTACCTACAACACCAGCATTTTGTGATCCGCGCCGATCAACAAGCCCTTCTGCACTTCACTAAGAAACGATTAAGTACTGGGATCCAACACAAAGCTTTTGTTAAGCTCATGGGACTTGACTACACTATCCAATATAAAAAAGGGATCGCTAACACGGTGGCTGATGCTTTATCACACCGTGAGCATGGGGCACCCTTGCTGGCAATTTCGGCAGCGGTGCCTTCCTGGCTCGAGACCCTGGTGGATGGGTACAATGAGGATCCTGAATCAAAGCAATTACTGCAACAACTGGCTGTCACCTCTCTGAATGCTCAAGGTTATTCTCTTGAAGCAGGAGTGATCCGATACAACAGCATATTCTGTAGTCATTACATGCAAGCGCGCTGGGAGGGCACTCTGGGGTCCTGGCAACGTATCAGCGTATCAAGAAGCTTTTTGCATGGCCATGGCTCATATTTGTCAATCACTGAATATGTTCAGAGTTGCGATATCTGTCAGTGAGGGAAGACTGAACACTGTCGCAAGCCAGGGCTGGTTCACCCACATGAGATTCCTCCACATCCTTGGCATACCATCAGTTGGGATTTCATCGAAGGGCTACCGTCCTCTCAAGGCTATGAAGTGCTTCTGGTTGTGATCGACAAATTCACCAAGTTTGCACATTTTTTGCCGCTCAAGCACCCGTACACGGCATTGCAAGTGGCTCAGTTGTTCTTTGACCATGTCCATCGACTTCATGGTATGCCTGCTCGCATCATCTCTGACCGTGACCCCTTGTTTACTAGCTTGTTTTCGCAAGATTTATTCTGGCTTTCAGACACTCTTCTGAATATGAGCTCAACACGTCACCCGAAGACAGATGGCCAGACAGAGAGATTGAATCAATGTCTTGATGCATTTCTTCGCTGCTCTACGCACGATGCTCCAACCAAGTGGGCGAAATGGCTGGCTCTCGCCGAACATTGGTATAACACCAAATACAACACGGTGGCTGGCATTACTCTGTTTGAAGCTCTGTACAGGTATCAGCCTTGTCCGTTTGGCATTACTGTTCCAGCCACCAGTGGAGACCTGCGGGAGCTGATCGAAGAAAGAGAATCCATGACAGAACTCCTCCGACAACACCTCCAGAAAGCTCAGCGGCGCATGAAGAAACAGGCAGACAAACATCGCAGCGAGCGTGTATTTCAAGTGGGGGATCAGTTTTTTCTCAAAGTGCAACCTAACTTGCAAACCTCGTTAGCTGCTCGTCGCAATCAAAAACTGTCGTTGAAGTACTTCGGACCATACACAATGCTGAGTCATGTGGGCGTTGTGGCATACAAGCTTGATTTGCCAGCCAGTTCCCGAATCCATAACGTGCTCCATGTTTCGCAGCTGAAAAACAAGTGTTGCCCAAGATGACCAGCGAGCCGGACGTCCCCATGGTCACTCCAAGATCGTTGTGTCTTCTCCGTCCTGAGGCGGTGGTGCAAAAGCAGCTCTTCTAGCGCGGTTGCAAGTTGAAACCTCGCCTCAAGGTGCGTTGGGAGGGTCGAAGTGAAGATCAGGATACCTGGGAGGAAGCCTATGTTCTGCATCAACAATTTCCTACTCACCCGGCTTGGGGTCAAGCCGTGCCGCAAGGGGTGGGGAATTTCATGTGGTGGCCCAACCTGGGGAGAAGGCCCAAGGCCTCAAGACGCAATCGCTAGCTCGATCGAGCCTGGCGGTCCCAACAAGTCCAGCAGGCGACGACCAACAGCAAGGGAGGAAAATAAGTAGGTGGAGCATGGGCAGGAAGGGGGTCGATAATTAGCACTTACTGAATTTCCCTTTCCTTCTTCCCCAATCCTTCCTCTTGTATCCAGATTTGTAATCAAAGGAGGGCCATTATCCTAGCGAAGGCATAACATTGAGCAGCCAACAACACAATGCAGACGCACAAGAATCGATCTTGCCTGCGTTGGGCACGTCAGCGCTCGAGTGATCTTGGGCGTATGCGACCGGAGACGACGGCCAACAGTCGTGCGAGCCGCCGCATGAGTAGCGGCGGGCGGGTGCGAGCCAGCGATCCAGCGCAAGAGTACGCAAGCTGCCGTCTCTTGACCGACAAAGATGTTGATGGATTCGATGCCAATGATGAAGTAGAGGCACGTTGTAGACGACGGGCGACGCAAACCGATCATAGATTGGAAAACCAAAAAGAAACACCGATCAAGACAATCAGCAAGAGAGAGAGAAACTCCGATCAAGGGATCAGGAAAAATACTCTCTAGGGAAGCCGATCAATATGATCGGTGGACGAACCCTAGGTACGGGAAACTCGGATCAAGGGATCGGTAAAAAGACTCTCTAGGGCAGCCGGTCAACACGGTTGGCGGACGAACCCTAGGTACGGGCGGCGCGGTCCCCGGCGGAGGTCATGGAAGCCAATCGCCCCGGGGGCGGCGCGCGGGTGCAGAGGTGGCGATGGCTAGGGTTTAGAACCCGAAAACTGATACCATGTTAGAAGGGAGAGAGGGATTGGTGGAATAGTTGTTGTATTGCTTGAGCCTCGTGGGCATATATATAGAAGTACAATCATCTTTTTTTAAACATCAGTACAGACACAAGCGCTCATATAAACGCGCATACACTCACCCCTATGAACGCACACATGCACACCCTACCCCTATGAGCACCTCTGAAAGACTGAGCCGACATATCATCTTGAAATTTATGAAGTCACCGTAGGCACCTCGTTGTCGACGGGAACTGTCGTGGAATTTTCACAGGAGATGTCCCAGCAAAAGGACTTAGTCGTAGGGCCATCGCAACTAGGAAGCTTAAAGGGGTTAATCGGGACAAAGGACACGAGAGGTTTTATACTAGTTCGGCCCCTTACGATGAAGGTAAAAGCCTACGTCTAGTTGTGTTGGAATTGCTGGGGTTTCAATCACCAAGAGGCTAATCCACGGCTTGGTTATCGATCTCTCTTGTTTCTTGCCCTAAGCCGCCACTGGGTCGTCCCCTTATATACACGGGTTGACGCCTGGTGGTCTACAGAGTCACGGTCAGTTCATAAAACGTGTCCGGCTCGGTGACTTCTTTGTATGCCTTTCTTTACAAGTCTTTATTTACATACGGCGGTTTATAATATTGGGCCTTAAGCCGCCTCTGGGCTTAAGCCTTCCACAAGTCTTAATAAATTGCAGCCTTGAATACTATTGGGCTTCTTTTGTAACTCGTCGTTGGGGTTGGCCTGGCCCCTCCTGGGCGGGTCTTACCTGGTAGCTATATTCCCAACATTAGGCCCCAGGTTGACTTTGAACTTTGTTCCTTGTCAATCTTCAATACTTAGATGAAATCCATCTTCCTATCTCTGTAAAAAAAATTGTAACCCTTCATGACGTCATCTTCTGAAAACACAAAAAACTGTTATGACGTCATCCTCAACGGATCTTTATCTTTTAATGTCTTCCGAGAATTGAGGCATCCGTTGAGTTGGATAGTCATTATTTGGGTCTTCCTCGATTTCTGCGCCCGCCTGTTTGCTTATCTCCTTATAAATAGGCATGACCCGGTCTTTCTCATTCTTCTCTCTTCTTCGTATTCTTCCTCTCGCAACCCTCCTACTGCTCGAGCTCTACCGCTGTCGCGCTTCACCTCCGCCTCCATCAACCTCGGCCGCTGCAACAACCTGAATCGGTCCAGAGAACGGCGGCGACCTCCGCAGAAGATCCGTGGTCGTAAGTGCTCACCTTCCCGCTCCTCAGATCTGCATTAGGGTTTCTAGGTTTCTGCGTGTTCTTCATAGTTCATCATGTTTTCCTTGTATTTCTTCCACTATGGCTTCTTCTCGATCCAAAGAGAACATGTGTTCGTGCGGTAATTGTTTTGTGCCCATTCTCAATACCAACAGATACCTTTCTCGGGTTCAAAGGCCTTATTAGAGCTCACGAACTCATCTGTGCTAGATTTTTAGGTCTAGAATATTTTCCATTTTGAACGTCCCTTTGATCCAGAATAATATCAAGAAATTAGGAAACTTGTTTGCTTCAACACTTAGCCAACTCTGTCTCTGGTTTCCTTCAAATGTCTTTAGTCATGGCGGCTTATGACGCCGGCTTACTTTTCCCTTATATGACATTAGCCCTTACTTAAGCCGCCATTACTTATTTGCGCCATCATCATTTAACTCTTAATTTCACCATTGAATTTGAGCCGACATGTTACTTTCTTTTCAGTTTGTCTTTTGATCATCATGCCGTCAAAAGCACCGACCATCAGCAACTGGGTCCCTTCCATAGTAACTGAGGACAATTTGAAGGAGTTCTTCACCAGAGGATTTTTTCCAGGGAAGAATGTTATGTCTTACTGTGCACCTGACCCGGACGAGGAACGGCCCAATCCCAAAGATGGTGAAGTCATTGTCTTTTCTGACCACATGAATCGAGGCTTTTCACCACCCGGCTCAAAGTTCTTTAGAGATGTTCTCCATTTTTTCAAACTCCACCCTCAAGATCTCGGGCCGAATTCCATATCCAATATATGCAATTTCCAAGTTCTCTGTGAGGTGTACCTTCAAGAAGAACCGACTGTGGAACTCTTTAGAGAGTATTTTTATCTGAACCGCCAGATCGAGTGTACCAATGGCCCTAGCTTGGAACTTGGAGGCATCTCAATTTAGTGCCGACAAGGCGCCGTCTTCCCCCTAATAGTCTTGCCGAGTCATCCCAAAGACTGGAATCAGACCTGGTTCTATTGTCAAGACACTTCACCAGCCAATGAGAAACCACTGCCGGGTTATCACGTAGATCATCTAGATTCCAAGTTTGCGCTCCCTCACAAGCTTACTGCCGCCGAACGCAAAAAACTTATTCCATCAATTAAAAGGATTAATGCCTTACTGGGGAACGGCTTAACTGGAGTTGATTTGACTCGTTGCTGGGTCGCGTGGCGGGTCATCCCTCTAAGCCGCCGATCCAAATTGATGTATGAATATGGTGGAGGCCCAGATGACTCTCTTCGTCACAGCTCCGTTCAACTAAATGAAGAAGATATTATTTCAATGTCGACCCTTCTGGTGAACGGCAAATATGAAGACTGCAGTAAAGTTGGGTTAAACCCCTTCTGCAAACTTAACCCGGTGCCAGAGGTAAAAAAACTCCTCACCTCTTTCTCTTTGTATTTTCCTCAGCAGTTTTAAATGCTTGCCTGACCTTCCATCTTGTTTTACTTGTTTACAGGCCAAATCTGACTTCTGAAAGCCAAGTATGATCATGAAGACGCCAAGAAGGCCAGAGCCGCCACCATAGCCGTCAAGAAGACGACCCGGAGGTCCAAGAAGAAAAAGAGCACTGCTGAGGACCTGTTGAAACTTGACGATGATTCTGAGTCGGAGGTAGCCCTTGACTCCCTTGGCTAGTTTTTTAATAACCTTATTAACACTGACTGTTGCCAGGACGACACGGGGCCCAGTCAGGCCATAGAAGAAGAGGTAACTATTTCCTCCGACTCAGCCCATTTGCCAAGACAGGAAGTTCGACTGGTAACCCGGAAAGTAAGGTTTTCGCACCCTTTAGCTTATTTGGACCCTCATTTTCTTTTGAAAAAACAGCAACATGAGAGCCGCCGTCAGGCCTGGAACGACGATGAACCGCCTTCCATTGTACAACAAACTCCTCAAAAAGGTCAGAATGAGGTCTCTTTTATCTTTATCCTCTGCTTTTATTAACAAGTCTATTCTCTTGCATTACTAACCTTATTTTACCTTTGCAGGAGGTTTCTCGCTCTTTTGGCGACTCATCTCAGACTCAATTTCCAGCCTTCAAGACTGCCCCTGGGTAAGGAAAAATTCATCTTTCCTCCGTGTCTTTCCAACTGCATATTTGTACTAACTATCTCATAACCTCTTTCTTAGTGGTCAAGCCAAGTCCAAGAAGGCCAAGGTGACTAAACCGGCAGAAGACCCGTCAGTCCTTGCACCTGAACCGACCATGCCAACTTCTCCCCCTTGAATTGAAGCACCAGAAGACCCGGCTGCCAATGCTCAATTGGATCCTCCTGAGCCCTCAGCTGATGAAACTATTGTTAACCCTCTACTGCCAGACCATCCAGTTTAGCTAACCCGCCATCATCTTCTGATCATGATGTTCTGGTCACTGTTAGCCGTTATGTTGAACCGGGGACTCCTACTGTGTTAGCCCGGCACACTGCTAAACAAGAAGCCCTGGAGAGTCAGAAAGTGCGTTTTGATATCTCTCACTATAGTCATATGAATGCTAATGACATATTGTCCGACTATCTCAGCCATGTTCATTCCAGCCGTGAATCAGAGATTGAGATGGTCAAGCAACTTCAGTTGAAATATGAGGTATGTTCTCCGGTTTAATTATACTCTGCCAGCCCCCAAGTCTTCAGATGATGATCCTGAATGATCTGGAGACTTTATGATATAGATGGATATTTTCTCTCTAAGTTTTTCAAAAGTCTAATAAAATAGTGTAAACTTCACCTGTAGTCCTGATAACCCACAAGTATAGGGGATCGCAATAGTTTTCGAGGGTAAAGTATTCAACCCAAATTTATTGATTCGACACAAGGGGAGCCAAAGAATACTCTCAAGTATTAGTAGTTGAGTTTTCAATTCAACCACACCTGGAAACTTAGTATCTGCAGCAAAGTGTTTAGTAGCAAAGTAATATGATAGTAGTGGTAACGATAGCAAAAGGTAACAGTAGTAAAAGTAATGTTTTTGGTATTTTGTAGTGATGATAGCAATAGCAACAGGAAAGTAAATAAGCAGAAAACAATATATGGAAAGCTCGTAGGCAATGGATCGGTGATAGAGAATTATGCCGGATGTGGATCATCATTTAACAGTCATAACCTAGGGTGACACAGAACTAGCTCCAGTTCATCAATGTAATGTAGGCATGTATTCCAAATATAGTCATACGTGCTTATGGAAAAGAACTTGCATGACATCTTTTGTCCTACCCTCCCGTGGCAGCGGGGTCCTTACAGAAACTAAGGGATATTAAGGCATCCTTTTAATAGAGCACTGAAACAAAGCATTAA
>NW_024118620.1:0-10485 GCF_003073215.2 Triticum urartu
GTCCGCGCACTTCCTCAGCGACGACGGCGGCACCTGCGGCCAGTGAAGACGGCGACGACCACGGCATCGACGCGCGGCAGAAGCACGCGGGGGGCGTTTTTTTATTTTGTTTTTATGTTAATTATGAAACTGGGCCGTTTAAGTGGACTGAGAAACTGGGCCGTTTTATGGCCGTGGCCCCTATATATGTTTTATGTTTTTTTAACTGTGTTTATTTACTTTTTTAGTCATTTTATTTAAGTTTTATATTTTTTCATTCACGTCCACCCCATACAGATTTTGGGGTGTGGCCGCGCATTGGGCGCACCACAACCCATCGGACAAACGCAGACATGGGCGAACCCATTGTTGTTCCAAAGGGACAAAATCCGACCAAACCGGACGTCCATTTGGGATCGCACGGTGAAGTTGGATTGAGATGGTTGCAGGTCTAGCATGAAACTATAGTGCTCCGGACGTTTCTAGAGCAATTGTGTAAAATCATGGACAATGCGCATGTGTTCTGGTCCATCTCATGCTCACCGCGCCAAATACCAGGATTTTTAATGTTTGTATCATTGGTCACACCATGCTCGACCATTGTTGGACTATGGCAGTCAATATTTTTGGTGATGTCAATTTTCCACACATAAATAAATAAATTTAAGGCTCTATCAATTGTAGTACTACTCCAATAGTCGGAAGTTGTCGTTTTGAAATTTCTAGATATTCCTAGTTTCTAAAATCTTGTGGAGTGTGCATACTCAACTTAGGTGAGATAAAGCAAACTGGTAACGACAAAAACATAAGTTTTTTTAGCAAGATAAAAACATAAGCTGGACGCACTATTCAAACTTTTTTTCTACTAAAGTATATAAACCAGTGCCCCTACATGCGTAGCATGTACGGCTTACTAGTAATAAGTTTTTTTGACCCTGTGACCGTAAAACAATTGTTCTATGGTATTTTCATATAATATATAAACAAAATACAGAGTACAAGACCAAACAACAAGTCACCCAATGCCAGTTCTAGGTATCATAATAAAATGAATTACATGGTCTGTTCAATCCACTGATCTATCTTTGCGGCCTTGGCTTCCTTCGTTCTAAGTTTGATGTGTTGCATGCCTTCCTGAACATAGAATTTCCAGGTGTTCAAACTAGGAGGAATAGATCTGAAAATCTTATCATTCCTGACCATCCATATTCCCCAGCAGCCCATGATAATGATCTCCATAGCCAAATCATGGGGAAGAAGCAAAATCATCAATCCGATCTCATCGTAGGTCGAAATACCCCTCTGTCTGTGTGGGAGGATATCGTTCCAGCAGTTTAATGCAAAGTGGCAGTCCCAGAACAGGTGAATTAAAGTTTCTTGGGTTCTGTCCAAGCAAAGAGCGCACTTGTAGTCCGGCAGATGCATGTTTTTTCTGTGTAGCAGATTCCTTGTACTAACTCTGTCATAGAGTAGCATCGAGAAGAAAATCTTGTGCCTTAGTCTGCACTTCGACTTCCATAGTTGTTTGAAGATGAAGTGAGCTCCATTCTTGTCAAACCAATTTTTGTACATTTTCATAGCAGAGAAGTTTGGTGAGGCCCAGTTATATCTCCACTTATCAGAGTCATCAGTGAGAGTCAGACCATGCAGTTGATCTTGAAGGATGTTGAATTGGTTAAAAGCCTGTTGTGAGAGAGGTCGGTGGAAGCAGTTCTCCGGTGCTTGTTGCTCATGTATCTGGTTCAGTGTGATATCTTTGTTGATGACAAAAGAATAGAGCTCAAGCATCTTTTGATGAAGTGGTAGGTCTGACCAATTATCATGCCAAAACAGAATAGTCTCCCCCTTTCCTTGTATACATCTAGAATACTTCTTGTATTCAGGCAAAGTCTGCAGAATGCCTTTCCACCAGAATGAGCCCACCAATGAATTACTTGGCAGACCATCTTGATAATATGTTTCCCATAAAATCCTGAACCAAGGTGTGTCATCTTTGTTGAAGAATTTGTGCAAGAATTTCATGAGCAGGGCCTGATTATGCTTATATAAATCAAGAACTCCCAGTCCACCATGAGATTTGGGCTGACAAACTTTATCCCATGAAACCATAACCATTCCTCTATCCTGGGTACCAAATTTCCTCCAAAAACAGTTCATAAGATAAGAATTAATCTGCTTGACCACTGTTTTAGGGATCCAAAGTATGCACATGAAAAAAGTGGGCATACTGGTAAAGACAGATTTGATGAGGGTCAATTTGTCACCAGTTGATAGCAAGGTAGAGCAACTCAATAGCCCTGATTCGATCCTTTGTAACATAGGGAGAAAATCCACAATCTTGGGCTTAGAATGACAAAAGGAAGACCCAGATATTTGTGTGGCAAAGTCCCAATCTGACAACCCAATAATTGTGAAAGTGTGTCCATCTTGTCCATGGGGGTGTTAATTACAATGAGAGTTGACTTTGAGTAGTTCACTTTGAGCCCAGTGTGTGCAGCATAATGGAGTAGAAGGTTTTTGATATGTTCCATCTGCCTACTATCAACATTGGCCACCAAAATAGTTTCATCAGCATACTGAATGATAGGGTAGTCAGGGCATGAATGATGGAACAATGGAGATTGTATTAAATTGTTGTGCATGGCTTCATTCATCATGGATTGAAGAAGATCAGCAGCAATCACAAAGATGAGTGGTGACAATGGATCACCTTGTCTAACACCCTTCTTACAGAGAAACTGTTTACCTGGAACTCCATTGAGAAGTACTGAGGAAAACCCAGACCCATAGATCATTTGTATCCAGTGAATCCACCTTGGACCAAAACCCTTAGCTCTCATAATCTGTATGATGGTCTCATGATTAAGCATGTCAAATGCCTTCTCAAAGTCAAGCTTCAATAGGACCAATTCTTTTTTACTGTGGAAGCATTGGTGGATATATTCATAAGACCATGCAAGGCAATCCTGGATGCATCTTTTGTTTAAGAAACCATACTGGTTGGTGTGGACCAATTTGAGGATAACTTTCTGTAGTCTATTTTCCAACAACTTGGTAATGATCCTTAGTGTGCAGTTGAGCAAGGAGATGGGTCCAAAATCTGATGGTCTAGAAGCAGCATCAATTTTGGGGATGAGGGTGATAAAGGAATAATTGATGCTTTGAATATTGACCTTGCCATGGTAGAAATCATGAATGAGCCTGTAAAAATCCACTGCAACAATATCCCAACATGTCTTAAGGAAAGCAGCATTAAAACCATCTGGCCCAGGTGACTTGTCTGATGGCATATGGCTGACCACCTCATCAATCTCGTTGTTGGTGAATGGGATTTCTAGCTCTGCTAAATCAACTGAAGGATGCAGAAGCTCATGAAGGTTGAGGGGATTTTCAGAAGGTATTTTTTTGCCCAACCTATCTTTGTAAGCTCTGAACAGGATGGCAGCCTTGGCCTGGTGATCATGAAATTCATTATCAGGTTCATCTATGAGCATAGCAATACAATTATTTCTGTGTTTAATAGTGGCCTTGGCTTGAAAATATTTAGTATTAGCCTCCCCCATCTGAATTTGCATAATGGTAGCTCTCTTTTTCCAATAAATTCTCTGATGATCAAGTAGCTGAGCAATATGATCCTTAAGGATTCTCCTCCCATTTGTTTCCTGTGTGGTAAGTGGCCTAAATTCTTCAAAATGATCATAGCAGAGGATAAGGAAAATTGTATCTGCAATAGTGCTCTTCAGGTCTGAGAGTTGTCTGGCCCAAATCTTAAGCCCTTTTCTTAATCTCTTGAATTTGGCTGCAATAATTTTAGCACTATCCACTTCATTCACATCTTGTGACCAGATAGATTTGACCACCTCTTTAAACTGGGGATGTTTGATCCAGAAATTTTCAAATCTGAAGATGTTGGATCTAGGGATAGAAGAGCCAATTTTTATGTTGATGGGCACATGATCAGAGGTAGTCTTGGCCAATGGATAAGCAAGTGTGGAAGGATATTATAAGGTCCATGATTCTGAGGTAAAACACCAATCCAACTTTTCCAACAGGGGAGCATCTTGCATGTTGCTACAAGTATAGTTCCTGCCCTTAAGGGGAACTTCAATCAAAGCTTGGTGATTAATGGCCTCACTAAAAGTGAGCATGTCCTCAATGCAACCTTCCCCTCTATTCCTGTTATGAGGATATCTGATATAGTTAAAGTCCCCCAAAATAATCCAACTCCTATCAGCTGCAATGTGAAAGTTTTTAAACCAGTCAATGAAAAGCTGCCTCTCTTGTGAATCACAGGGACCATAAACATTGGTGAGAATCCATTGTTCCCCATTGTGCTTAGAGGTGAATTGGATAGAGAGAGCATAATTGTTGCTGTGAGTAACCTGACCCCCAAAGATATGCTCATTCCATGCAACAAGCATACCAGCTGCAGCTCCCACAGAGGGAAGATATTCAAATTTACCAATCCTCCTGGGACAGAAATTCTTGAGATAGGAACTGTCAAAAGTCTCTCTTTTAGTTTCCTGAAGACATAGAATAGCACATTGTGAATCCTCAATTTTTTTATTAATAGCAGTCCATTTCTTGGGGTCATTAATGCCTCTGATATTCCAATTTAGGATATTCCATTCTCTGTTCATGATTGGTAGTAGTGCAGAACTTTCACAGAAATATGCGGGGAGCCTCTCAAACAGTCACACATAGGAGAGAGTTGCAACTTATACAGATAAAAGTATGGCCCCTTATCCACAGGCCCCCAAAAGAACAGTACGGTTCCAAAGTTCTTACAGATACAGATGGCAGCAGATATGAGAAGTCTATTACAAGAATATGTCGTAAACAGCACCAACTGGATACCAGCTCTACCAGCCAACTCAGCACCCAAAATACTACTACTGATAAAATGAGGGAATGGAATTATATCCATTTCTTCCCAGGCTCCTTGGAGTTCTTGCTTCCCTCCTGCAGAGAGCATGCACCTTTGGACTTCTTGGGCCTCTTGGACAAGATTTCTTCAGTGGTGTCTTTGTTAGTAACCTTGCAGAAAGAGGTATTCAGACTTTTAACCACTTTAGCAGAGATAGTGGGTGGTTTAGTAGAACAAGCAAGGCAATCTTTGTCCAAACATACTGATTGTTTATAACCCTTAGCTAACTTTAGGAGTATACAGCTTCTCCTTACCTCGGTCTCAACCAGTGGGATTTTGTCCTTCCTCTTTTTCTTGTTCTGCAGCCCTGAAGTGGAGGAAGCAGAAGTCACTTCGGTTGGGTCAGCTTCTGTAGAGGTGGCCTGCTCAGAAAGTAATGAAGAGCTGGTGAGATTGATAGGATCCGGGCACTTGTCAATGATAACAAAAGGCAGAGAGGTAGGACAAGTGGATCCTTGCACAATGATAGTCCATACTTTGGAGTTAACAAAACTCTTGGCCCAATCAAACTTTTCTGGTGATAAGAAATTAACTGCCAAACAATTAACCCAATCTCCTGCTGATAAGAAATTTACTACCAAAAAATTAACCCAGTGAGATGGAACCTGAATAATTTCCTTGCTGTGATGAGATGGAGCAAAGTGGGTTTTCCAAATCTTAGCACCTGCAGATCCAAGAAGATCCACCTCTGTCTGAATTGTAGTGACAGTGACCTGTGGTGCACCCTCAACAGTCTTGTCAGTCATATGGACTATCCCTGAGCAGATAGTATGAGCCTGGTTAATATACAAAGGAACAGGGAAACCAGGTGGAGTAGATAGACCTTCAGAAATCTCACCTGCAGTTTCCTGTGGGAGGATGACTCTCTCAAGTTCATAATCCTGTGCCTGGCCGATCATAGGTGCAGTTGCATCAGCAGTAACCAATTCTGAGGGAATAGGAATGGGATCAGTGGCAGGTGCAGCCTGTTCTGTACCCTGAGGTGAAATCTCCTTGATCAGTGCCAACTTAATAGAAGTTTGAAATTCTAAATGCATGGGATCCAAAGATCTGTCCTCTTGTACAGTCCTTTCTTTCATAAAAATAAGATCAGAGCTTTGGTCAATGATAGGTTGTCTCACCATAGCAGGATGCTCAACTTCCACCACAGGCTCAAGTTGTTGAAGCGTAGCATGGTGTGCAGGCATCTGTGGCAATGGGCCAGGCCCATTGGGCTCAAGTGCCACATTCAAATCTGGAACCCCAATCAATATTGGCGCCAAAGGACCATTGGCTGATTCTGAAGAATTAGCTGAGTGATCAACAGGACCATCTGAAACAGTAATACTGCTGTTGACATTTCCTTCCACTGCAGGTGAATCGTCAAAGGTTCCATAATGTCATTGAGAGCCAAGAATTCACCCTGGTACAGTTCTTGGTCAATGGGCATAGCCCAATGGCCCCAACCAGGCATGGGGGCCTCCTCTGCCTCCTCAGCTTCAGGGTCTTCCATTGCTTGGTCATTGAGGGAGTCCTGGATTAGGGTGTCTTCGGACAGCCGGACTATATCCTTTGGCCGGACTATTAGACTATGAAGATACAAGATTGAAGACTTCGTCTCGTGTCCGGATGGGACTCTACTTGGCGTGGAAGGCAAGCTAGGCAATACGGATATGTATATCTCCTCCTTTGTAACCGACCTTGTGTAACCCTAACCCCCTCCGGTGTCTATATAAACCAGAGGGTTTTAGTCCGTAGGACAACATACAATCATACCATAGGCTAGCTTCTAGGGTTTAGCCTCTCTGATCTCGTGGTAGATCAACTCTTGTAATACTCATATCATCAAGAATAAATCAAGCAGGACGTAGGGTTTTACCTCCATCAAGAGGGCCCGAACCTAGGTAAAACATCGTGTTCCCTGCTTCCTGTAACCATCCGCCTTAGATGCACAGTTCAGGACCCCCTACCCGAGATCCGCCGGTTTTGACACCGACATTGGTGCTTTCATTAAGAGTTCCTCTGTGTCGTCGCCGTTAAGCTTGATGGCTCCTACGATCATCAATAGCGATGCGGTCCAGGGTGAGACTTTTCTCCCTGGACAGATCTTTGTGTTCGGCGGCTTCGCACTGCGGGCCAACTCGCTTGGCCATCTGGAGCAGATCGAAAGTTACGCCCCTGGCCACCAGGTCAGGTTTGGAAGCTTAAACTATACGACCGATATCCGCGGAGACTTGATCTTCGACGCATTCGAGTCCCTGCCTTGTGCGCCACCACACGATCACGATGAGTACGATTTAGCTCTACCATCGGACGGTATTCAGGAGATCGCACCGGCCGCCGCCCCCCCGCCTGCGCCCGTGCCTATCGAATCCGATTGGGCGCCGATCATGGAGTTTTCCTCCGCGGATATTTTCCAGCACTCAGCCTTCGGCAACATACTGAACTCATTAAGGTCTCTCTCCTTGTCAGGAGGATCCTAGCCGAACTACGTCCGGCAGGATTGGGATGCGGATGACGAAGAAATTCGCCGTCCACCCACCACCTACTTAGTATCCACTGTCGATGACTTAACCGACACGCTCGACTTCGACTCCGAAGACATCGACGGTATGGACGACGATGCAGGAGTCGAAGAGGAACCACTGCCCACAGGGCACCGGACGCACACTTCACCACATGACGTATACATGGTGGACACACCCAAAGAAAATAACGACGAGGAACGGAAGGACGCAGCGACGGGTGGTTCCCTCGCACAGCAGTCAAAGCAGCGGCGTAAACGCCGCCCCAAATCCCGCCCCGGCAGAAATAACGATCACATAGACCCAGTGTTAGAGCAGGGTGAACCATTGGCCGACCACGGTAACACGGAAGATCAAGCCGAACAACCCAACCCCGTCGAAGATAACAGTCCGGACGACATCACATCGGACAGGCGCCAGGAGCAACATAATGCCCACCAAAGGCTTGTTGCCACGGCAAGGAGTCTGAAAAAACAGAAGCAAAGGCTCAAGGCTGCACAAGACACACTCAAAATCAAATGGAGTGAAGTACTCAACACAGCAGCGAAGTACGGCAGTAATCGCCACACCAAGAGCTACCCGAAGCGGAAGTTGCTACCTGAATTCGATGAGGAGGCCTTAGATCCCCCGCAATCAAAAATTAAAATTGCCATCCGACCGGATAGACGACCTCACGGCCAACATAAAGCGGCGAACAACGTCGCACATAAGCCAATGCGCGACCCACGCGAGGGCTCGCATCAAAAGGACGGCGCAACCAGATCCATTTATGGACCACGCAAGCACGATCCAGCATACGATGCAATACAACAAACATCCGAACACCACGGTACACCCAGAGACAGGGGTGCCGCACACCCCCTATGTTTCACCAATGAGGTGCTGGACCATGAATTTCCAAAGGGATTCAAACCCGTAAACATAGAGGCATACGACGGAACAACAGACCCTGGGGTCTGGATTGAGGACTATATCCTCCATATCCATATGGCTCGAGGGGATGATCTCCATGCCATCAAGTACTTACCCCTCAAGCTCAAAGGGCCAGCTCGGCACTAGCTTAAAAGCCTCCCCGAAAGCTCCATTGGAAGCTGGGAAGAGCTCGAAGACGCCTTTTGGGCAAATTTTCAAGGGACATATGTCCGACCACCGGATGCAGACGATCTAAGTCATATAACTCAACAGCCCGGAGAGTCAGCCCGAAAGCTTTGGAACAGGTTTCTTACTAAAAAGAACCAAATAGTCGACTGTCCGGACGCTGAAGCCTTGGCAGCCTTTAAGCACAGCGTCCGAGATGAATGGCTTGCCAGGCACCTCGGCCAAGAAAAGCCAAGAACAATGGTAGCATTAACAAGCCTAATGACCCGCTTTTGCACGGGCGAGGACAGCTGGTTAGCCCGGTGCAGCACCAGCGACCCAAGTACATCCGAAGTTAGAGATGGAAACGGGGAATCACGACGCAGCAAAAATAATAAGCGCCGGAATAAAGAAGATAGCCCGAAGAGCACGGCGGTAAACGCCGGGTTCAGAAGCTCTCGGCCAGGTAAGCAAAAGCTGCCCTCTAAAGGCGCCAGATATGAATTGTCGAGCTTAAACAAAATTCTGGACCAAATATGTCAGATCCATAGCACCCCTAATAAACCTGCAAATCATACCCACAGAGAATGTTGGGTCTTCAAGCAGTCTGGCAAGCTCAACGCCGAATATAAGGGGCAGGATACACCAAGCGAAGACGAGGATGAGCCTCGCAAGCAAAACACTGGGGAATAGAAGAAATTTCCACCAGAAGTCAAAACAGTAAACGTGTTACACGTGATAAAGGGGAGAACCAAAGCAGCACTCCCAGTCAAACATGCCCAAATGCCTATCATCGCGGAGTTCTGCCACTGGCCGTCTCAACCGATCACCTTCGACCATCAGGATTACTCAGCAAGTATCCGGAACGCAGGATGGGCTGCCTTGGTATTAGATCCAATAATTGATGGATACCACTTCACACGAGTCCTGATGGACGGCGTCAGCAGCTTAAACCTGATATATCAGGACACAATTCGCAATATGGGGATAGACCCAACGAAAATTTGCCACAACAATACTACCTTTCGAGGAGTAACGCCAGGCCCAGGGGCTCATTGCACGGGCTCCCTGCTACTAGAGGTTATATTCGGCTTCCCCAATAACTTCTGTAGCGAAAATTTACCCTTCCACATTGCTCCGTTCCAAGGTGGCTATCAAGCACTACTTGGACGCGAAGCTTTCGCTCGCTTTAATGCAATACCGCATTATGCTTCCCTCACACTTCAGATGCCCGGTCCACATGGCATCATTACAGTAAATGGAAATATTGAGTGATCCCTGCGCGCCGAAGATAGTGCGGCTGCCTTGGCAGCCGCACACTAAAACGGCCTCAAGCCAGCCGCACACTAAAACGGCCTCACCAACTAAAGCACTCGATAGGTCGTCAAGACCACGAACACGGTTAGACGAGTCCGGCGCAGCTATATGAAATTCATACAGGTTTGATGGACACACCCCTATTACAAATACAAGGGGCTCAACGCACACAGATAAGTGGCAATTTTTACTCATCTTGAACTGTAGATGGTTTCTTTAAACCCACCTTTTTGCACGACAACTTTTCACCTAAGTTCCTCTCTTTTACAGATGACAACCGTGCTACACCCGTCCAGGATACGGCACAACGGAGACACAGGCGTAGACGTGCAGCAGGGACCCGTTCCAAGGATTCTTTTTAGATTAAGACCATGCATCAACCTTTTTTACTGTCTCTTGTTGATACACATCCCTCGGATTCTCAGTACAATTGTGAAGGATGCTGACGTCTTGGCATGTGGCCACGTCAGAACAATGCACGTATCTGGACACTAGGGGTGAAGGAAATATGCCCTAGAGGCAATAATAAAGTTATTATTTATTTCCTTATATCATGATAAATGTTTATTATTCATGCTAGAATTGTATTAACCGGAAACGTAATACTTGTGTGAATACATAGACAAACAAAGTGTCACTAGTATGCCTCTACTTGACTAGCTCGTTAATCGAAGATGGTTA
>NW_024118621.1:0-8084 GCF_003073215.2 Triticum urartu
AGACTACAGTCACCTGCCAGCAGTCCACCGTAGTCTCGGGGACTACACCCAGTGGGTGCACTAAGCGTGCCCCCACTCGTCCAAAACTTAACAGACACACCCAGTGGGTGTACAGATTTAAAGATCTTCGGAAAAGAGATTCTTCAGACAGCATACCCTAACAGAACAAGCAGTGAATCGACTGACCTGGACGTTACTCTGAAGAGCTGAACTCGCGTCATAAGATGCTTGGCTGGCTTCTCGAACCACCTTGACATGCTCCATCATGATCCCTGCCTGGCGTATAGCTTCCTTAGCTACACCCACTTGGTCCTCAGGGACGTGGTGTGTGGCGAAGAGCGAAGGCGGATTTGCGGTTGACGTCGAGGGCCGCACACTCGTCAGAGGAACGGCGAAAGTCACAGAAGCCCGAGTGGTAATCACCACAGTCTCGAGCTATGGCCTCAGGCGCCGGAGTAGATTGTGGGGTCTTGCCAGCCGACGCCTTCCTGTTCCATCTCACTCTTAGCGGCACTTCATCATCGTCAGGGAGGTTAATAACATGAGGAGGAGCTACGAGAAAAATTCAATCGACCAGAGTTATAAGAAATCGTCAGTCGACTCAAGGCAGAACATCAGTAATCATACCAGGGTTGGAAGTAACAGCATCTTCCATCTCTTGATCATCGTCCTTGGCGGAGATCTCAGAAGTAGCAGCACTGCAAATTTCGAAAGACAGTCAGTTGGCTCAATGAATCGACCAAGGATCTGTCCATGGTCGACAAAGGAAAACAAGTTCTATTATTACCCAGAAATGGTGGGGACAGTCATCTTCATCTTGGGCAGAGCCTTGGGTGGCTTGGACGGCGCCGCGCGTGGGTGCTTGGGAGCTTTTTCAGTCGGCGCTGGAGAAGAGGTCCGAGGGCGCTTCGACGACTGCCCAACGGGAGCAATCGCCTTACCACGTTCCCGCGCTGGGTCGTGTGTAAGCTTGGATCGCCTTTCCGAGCGAGGAGGTTCAGCTTCCTCCTCCTCCTCCTCTTCGCTGGAGTCGACGTTGTCGTCTCCCTCTCCTTCGCCGTCAGATTCCCACTCTCCTTGTTCGTCTCCACTTTCGCCTCCGCTCGCCTCCCCTTCCTCAGCCTGCTCCTGTGCTCCATTGGGTGTCGAGTACATCTCTGTAGTTGCCTGGAGAACAGCAGACAAGTCGAAAGTCAGTCGACCGATTCAAAGAGAGCAAATGAAGAAAGCAAGATCTCAGTCGGGAACACAAGGTCAGACCTGGTCCACTTCGTATGTGTTGTCAAGCGGAGGAACCCTGCTGGCTCCTCGGGGGTTGTCTTTGTTCCCTATGATGCTCGAGAGCCACCCTTCCAGCATCTCGTCGGTGACCTCCTCTGGGTGAATCCGAGTGGTGTCTTCGAGACCCGAGTATAGCCACATCGGGTGGTCACGAGCCTGAAGCGGTTGGATGCGCCTCCGAAGGAAGACCTCCAGCAAGTCCATGCCGGTCACGCCCTCTCGGACAAGCTAAACCACTCGACCAACCAGCACCTTGACTTGCGCCTTTTCCTCCGGCAGCACTTTCAGAGAGGAAGGTTTTTGAGCTCGGTCCAAAGAGAAAGGGGGAAGCCCAGTCGACTGTCCTGGAGTCACCTGGTCTTGGCAATAAAACCAGGTTGACTGCCAACCACGGACCGACTCGGGAAAAGTGATAGACGGAGAAGAACTTTTTCCCGTCATCTGGATCGCCAGGCCCCCGCACAGCTGGATCACTTGCGTCCGTTCGTCACTCGACTTGGCTTTCTTTACCGATTGGGAACGGCAAGTGAAGATGTGTTTAAAGAGTCCCCAATGAGGGCGGCAACCCAAGAAACTTTCACACAAGGAAACGAAAGCAGCAAGATACACGATGGAATTGGGAGTGAAGTGATGGAGCTGCGCTCCGAAGAAGTTCAAAAAGCTCCGGAAAAAAGGATGAGGAGGTAGAGAAAATCCGCGATCGATATGGGTGGCGAGGAGGACACACTCACCGTCAAGAGGTTGGGGTTCGACTTCTTTCCCGGGAGACGCGCAGCTTCATGGGGAATGACTCCCCCCTCCACCATGTCATCAAGATCTTCCTGCCGAATCACCGACGGCATCCAGTCGCCCTGGATCCAATCCTTGGGCAGAGCAGTCCTCGAGGAAGATCCGCCCCGAGCGGACTTCTTCCCCTTCCCCTGCACCGCCACCTTCTACGCGCGCTCCAAAGCCGACGTCTTGTCCTTCACCATCGTCGCCGGCGAGGCTCGAACTGACCTACGGCACTAGGGTGAGAGCGGAGGTGGCGGAGGACCTTGTGAAGGGAGAAGGAAAAGCGAGAGCACACTGTTTGGGAGCCCCGAGCCGGCGGCTTATAAGAGGCCTCTTCCGAGTGGCTGACCGGTGGGCCCAGGCGATCCCGTCAAATCCCGCAATAGGCGCGCGCGCGGTACGTGGCGAAAAAGGGGGCGCAGGAATCGAGGAGCTTCCGTCCTATCCCATCCGATTACTGCGGCCGCCCCCGTCCCGCTCGCTTCCCGAAATTCAAATCCCTCAAAATCCGCGGGCTACAGAACAACTCATCAAACAGAAGACCCCGCTCGTGCCGGCACTCGGTATTTCACAAGTAAGGAAATTCACTCGACGAGAGACCAAGAATGGATCAAGGTGACCGAAAGAAGTTGACAACGTCATCCGTGACAATTGATCCAGTACAAGACATTCATATAACACTAAGAACCAGTCGGAAGGATCCCCAACTCCTTCCCCACTCGAACCTCGATCCATTCAGGGGCTAATGATGAAGCTATGTACCTAGGGTAGGGGCATGGACCTGTCCTAAGAGCCCTACCCAAGGACATCCCTAGAAGAAGTCACCGTTCAATCGACTTGAAGGTATCCCACTCGACCAGGAAGCTATCACTCGACCATGAAGCCAACCACTCGACTACCAGGAGATCTAAAGTCACTCCGCAGGCAAACGGTCGGCCATTAGGTAGTCTTTATGGTCATCATAGCACTTTATTAGGGACATTACCAGTAACGCCCAATCTTAATGTATTTTAACCCTGCATTACTGAGGTCGGGAGAGGGCTAGCGAACTCTATATAAGCCACCCCCCTCCTCAGTATCAAGGGTTCGCACCCTTGTTATTCACACACCTATAATCCAATCGACCGCCTCCGGGCACCGAGACGTAGGGTTGTTACTTCCTCCGCGAAGGGCCTGAACTCGTACATCCTGGTGTGCTTACAACTTCTCCATAGCTGAGATCTAGCCTCTCCATACATACCCCCCTACATCACTGTCAGAGTTAGAACCACGACAGCGGGTTCAACCCTTGTTAGGTCAAAATACTTTTACTTTCCTGTCTTCAGTAGATCCAAAATTTCCATGTCCTCTTGCGGAATCTGTTTCTCCTTACTTAGTCATTTTACCTTGGGTCTGTATCCTCTTTACCATGTAGGCGGTTTACTCTTGTAAAAACAATCTATCTCATACCATTAGTCCCCTGGTAAACCGGCAAGCCCCCTTTATATTCATTGTAACAGTCCAGTTTAACAACACATGTATACCCTTGATATGACCTTGTCCTTCATTATTGTATCAGTCTCCGGTTTACGCAATTTCACATATCTATATATCTTTATTCCATTGCATCTTGCGTACCACCATGAATAATTTGTAAACCAGCATTTCTTTTTCAGCTTTTCATTTCACAATGGCCAAACAGTTTTATGCTTGCAACTGGGCTTCTTCCCAGGTCACCGAAGAACAGTTGAACGGAATGGTCAATATCGGCACCTTGCCCAAGAAAACTGAAATTCGATGGCGAGTTCCAGGAACAGAAAATCCTCCTACCCCGAGGCAGGGTGAGGTAGTGGTCTTTGTCGACCACATAGGCCGTGGTTTCAAACCGCCCGGGTCAAAGTTTTTCCGAGATGTGCTTGCCAGTTTCCAACTCCATCCTCAAGATATCAGACCCAACTCGGTGTCCAATCTATGCAACTTCCAAGTCTTCTGTGAAGTGTACTTACAAGAAGAACCAACTGCTGAGCTGTTCCGGGACTTTTTTCATCTGAACCGGCGTATAGAATTTGTAAATGGTCCCAACACTGAACTTGGTGGTGTCTCTGTTCAAAAGCGGAAAGAAGTTGAATTCCCTCATGCCAAACTTCATAGTCACCCTAAGGAATGGAACCAGACTTGGTTCTACTGCATAGATACCTCTCGTGAAGATGAGAACCCTCTTCCAGGCTATCATGATCACCGGCTTTCCAACACTCATCCATTGCCGCAACGTTTAAGTTCCGCGGAACGGGCCAAATATGCCCCTCAACTCGCCAAGCTCCGGGCCTTTATGGCCAACGGTTTATCAGGCATTGATTTTGTGCGTTGCTAGATATCTTGGAGCATCTTGCCACTAAGCCGCCGCCTTGGTTTAATGTGTGAGTACACCGGTGAATTAGAAGACCCCCAACGCCACATGAACATTCAGTTAACCGATGAAGAGGTCACTGAAGGCGTCAAGAAATTTTTGAATGAATCGGAATCAGTCTGTCGCCAAACCGGCTTGAACCCCTTCTACACTCAAAATAAACCGCCTGCTGTAAGCACTATGCTTCCTTTTTATCTTTGATATCTTTAAATTGTTCAACTTATAAAATTTCTTCTGTTTGTGTATAAACAGGGTGATGATCCCTTCTGGAAGCGGAAATCCGCAGACAAAGCAGCAAAGCCATCCCGTCCCAAAACCAAAGCCGTCAAGCAAACCTCAAAGCGGAAAACAGCCGAACGTATCAACATGGAACTTGATGAAGATGCAGAGGAACTGGAAGTTGAGGTAGAACTTGACTCCCTTGGCTCCCTTTTCATGCATCTCATTAACAATGATCTTTATCAAGAGGACGTAGAAGGCAGCCAAGCTGATGATGTAGAGGTAATTACCCTTTCCTCCGGTTCAGACTCTATGCCAACACAAAAAACCTGTCAAGTGGTCCAGAAAGTAAGCTTTTCTCATCCTTTTGCTTACTTGGATCCAACATTTATTTTGAAGACGCAGGAGCATGAAGCTGGCCGGACAACCCGGCACAGCGGCCAACAGGTCACTTTGGCCGGTTTACCTGATACCCCGGTTCGGAAGCGCCAATCTGAGGTCTCCCCCACTTCTGACAATTCTTATCCCAAGGCAGGTTATTTTAGACAACCTCTTAATCCGTCCGATTCAAATTATCAGGTGACACCTCCCTCATCCTCTGGCGAGTCAACAGCAACCCAACTCCCTCCTCTCAAAACTGTAGCTGGGTAAGTACTCAAACCCTTTCTTCAAATGTTTTATATATTCTGAGTAATATGCTAAATTTTCACCTCTTTTATTTTTGTTTGCAGAGCCAAAGCCAGACCTAGCAAAAAAGCTCGGGTGAACAAACCGTCTGAAGACCAGGTGGTTCTTGAACAGGAGCAAACAGATGAACCGGACCAAACTTGTGAACCGGAGGGTCCCCATCCTGACGCTACCTTTGATGAGCCACCCCCTCAAGACCGGAATATTAATGAACAAACTGAAGCTGATACTGCTGTTCGTGATACTGAACCGACAGCTCCAATCCAGGCTATTCCGGTGAGAGTTACTAGCACTCCACCATCACCCACAAAAACTACTGGAGGCTCAGGAGATGACGTTATCATTACTGGCATGGGCCACAACTCTCCTAGCCATCCTGTAATCTTGGCCAAACATAGCGCCAAAGAAGAGCGTGCTGCCATGGAGAAGGGTAAATGGAGCACTGATTTGTCAAGTTATGCTCATCTCAGCGCTGAAGAACTTCATTCCGGTTTTTTAAACCGTCTGTACTCAAACCGAGATTATGAGGCCGGTTTGGTGAACTTGATGAAGGAACGCTATGAGGTATTTTCATCTCCTTTTATTTCTTGATTCCAAAGTTGAAACACTAGCCCAAGTAGCCCCCAAGGGCCGTTTTATGATGTTAATCTTAAACCAGGACTTTGTAATACTTTAATCCTCTCCTTCTGATCCTCAAAATGCCAGGTCCTTAGCGAAAACAAAACCGATACTTTACCAATGTAATTATGTAGCTTTCCTCAGTGTAGCCCCCAAAGGCCGGTTTAGCTTTGCGAGGTAATCCGGGTCTTGAATCCATGCGTCCGTTTTGAACAGATGTACATTAGCCCCCAAGTGTCAAGGATAATGCTTGCATTGTTCTGGAGACTTATAAAAGATGTATTGATAATAGAGCAAATAGGCATTAGCCCCCAAGTACGAAGTGCATAACTTGTTATACGCTTAGTACTTAGAAAATACATATCCTGTTGTTGACATATCTTTGTTGTTTACAGGCCGAGCTAAGCAATAGAGATGCCCAAACTGCTGACTTGCAAGAGAACGTGAAGTCCCAACAAGCAGAGGCTGTGAAAGCCAAGGAGGAACTGTCCAATGCCCTGATAGCTATGGAAAAGCTAAAGGAGACTTTTAACAAGGAGCGTGCTGACTGGGAAACCGAAAAGGCCGGTGTAACCAAAAGAGCTGAGGATGCCGAAGCAGCCCTGAAGCCAGTTGTAGTTGAACTAACTGGCTTGAAGTGGCAAATCAACGCCATGACGTCCGCTGTATTTGGTAAGTATCTCCTTATGCGTTTTGTCCAATTCATGAGATCTTATTGTTTACCAGTTTGGCTAATATTAAACCATGACAGGTACTCAAATTACTCATCTGGTCGCTGATATGCGGATGAAGCTTAAAGCGGCTTACACCTTAATAGAATAGCTTTACTCTGGATCCCAGCGTGCTATATGCACTGCAGCCTACAATAAACTGGCACCAACACTGATAAAAGAAATTCTTGAGAAGCTGGCCATGCTACCAGCTCGAATTACTGAACTGAAGAAGGTAGCCACAAGAGCAGGAGTGCTGACCGCACTAATCCGGGCCAAGGCATGGATTCCGGATCTTGAAGCGGATGACATCATTAAAGGATATCCAGGTGTAAAGGAGGACGGTTCAAACTTCAACAATGATGATCTCCAAAGGCTGACAAAAGAGATGCGGCCAATAGCCAGCAAACTGGCAGAAGATACAGACTTATCTCATTTCCAGCCGGCTTATGATACCGAAGGGAAGAGACAGCCTGCCGAAATCCATGAAGTCGAAGAACTTGTGCCTCCAATCCGTAAGCATACTTACGCTCCTGACATTAACCCCTCCAGCCTTATCCATGAAGAAGCCATGTTTCAAGCTTTAACCGGAATCGATTGGTCAACGGTTGATTTCCAGCGTCTGGGGAGGGATGAAGAAGAAGTGATTGCACCAAATGATCCTCAACGGTCAACCCGTCCAGACGAAGCATCTTGAACCGGCAGCTGGTTTACCAGCTACTGTGTGCCACTGCTCTGAAACAATTATTCAATTGAAGCCGTTTTGAAGCTTCTTGTAATAGGATAGCAAAAACCTCATTATCTGTCATGCCATCGAGCATGTTTATGTTGCTTTGACATGTGGAAAACTTGTTTCACTTTTTGGGATCTATTTATGCATAGCCCATGATGATTTGTGTTCCTGGATAGAAGAACTTGAAAGTGTCCTAGTGGTTTACCACTGGACGGGTCATGATGTCCAAAAATATACAAGACTTGAATGGATAATCAAAGTTTGTATTAAAATAACATCTGCTACATACCTCGTTGGTTGACCAACTGCTTGTATGGTAAAGGTGAAAACACCAATCCGGAGTATTGATAACTCCTGGCCCTCTTACCGTTGCATGTAGAAATCATATTGGGCTAAAAATCTGTTGAGTTGTTTGTATAAGAATGGTGACATCTAGTCAAAACCAGACCGGAGCAGTTTGCTACTGGTTTAGAGTCTGATCATGTACTGACAACTAAGCATTGAAAGTCAAGCCGGGTTGTAATGAACACCGGTTTGTCAGAAAAATGTTTGTAAATCCCTTATCATAAAAATAGCAAAAATACAAGAAATATGCAAGGCTTTTCATGGGCTGCCAGGCCCTAAATCGAGGCTTTTCATGGGCCGCCAGGCCACTGAGTTAAACCATTTTACAACG
>NW_024118622.1:0-13906 GCF_003073215.2 Triticum urartu
GTGTCACTGGTTTCATCTTCACTTCCTTTTTACTTACAGTTATTCATTGTGAAGCCATTGCATGCTTGCTTTATCTTTTGTCTTCACAACATGAATGTATGATCTGTTTGGCTTCATAACTTCTTCCTACGTGATCCTTATTACACTGAATCTGTTTGTCACTGTGCTTTCACTCTATTGAATACATGACCATGGCTGGCCTAGTGTAATCTAACTTCCGCTGCATAGTAATAGGCATAATCTTCACTGTTTGTCTTCATAACTCACAAGTTTTGAAGACTTTCATAAAAATCGCCTATTCACCCCCCCTCTAGTCGATATAACGCACTTTCAAGTGGGTTAGACTTAAATGTGTTAGTCATATTCTTCATGATGCTCTCTTTATGTTTCAATTCTTATCTTTTATGTGAGCATCATTGAAATCATCATGCCTAGCTAGGGGCGTTGAACGATAGCGCTTGTTGGGAGGCAACCCAATTTTATTCTTGTTCCTTACTTTTTGTTCCTATTTAGTAATAAATAATTCATCTATCCTCTGTTATGATTGTGTTTTTTATGTTTTAATTAGTGTTTGTGCCAAGTAAAGACTTCAGGATCTTCTCGGGTGATTGTTATTTGATCTTGCTGTGAAAAACAGAAAGTATGCGCTCAAGAAAATAATTTTCATTTTTTTACAAGAGAGCGATAAAATACCAATTCCATCTGCAGTAGATCAATTTACAAATTGACTAGTACTTCCTAATTTCTCAGGATTTTTGGAGTTACAGAAGTATTCTAAACCTACAGATTACTACAGATTGTTCTGTTTTTGACAGATTCTATTTTCATTGTGTTGTTTGCTTATTTTGATGGATCCATGAGTAGTATCGGAGGGTATGAACCATAGAGAAGTTGGAATACAGTAGATATTACACCAATATGAATTTATAATGAGTTCACAACAGTACCTTGAAGTGGTGGTTTGTTTTCTTTTACTAGCGGAGCTCACGAGTTTTCTGTTAAGTTTTGTGTTGTGAAGTTTTCAAGTTTTGGGTAAAGATTCAATGGACTATGGAATAAGGGGTGGAAAGAGCCTAAGCTTGGGGATTCCCAAGGTACCCCAATGTAATATTCAAGTACAACCAATAGCCTAAGCTTGGGGATGCCCCGGAAGGCATCCCCTCTTTCGTCTTCGTTCATCGGTAACTTTATTTGGAGCTATATTTTTATTCACCACATGATATGTGTTTTGCTTGGAGCGTCATTTTTTTGTTTTTTTTTGCTTTCTGTTTGAATAAAATACCAAGATCTAAAATTATTAAATGTTAGAGAGTCTTCACATAGTTGCATAATTATTCGATTACTCATTGATCTTCACTTATATCTTTCAGAGTAGTTTGTCATTTGCTCTAGTGCTTCACTTATATCCTTTTAGAGCATGGCGGTGGTTTTATTTTGAAGAAATAGATGAACTCTCGTGCTTCACTTATATTATTGTGAGAGTCTTTTAGAACAGCATGGTAATTTGCTTTTAGGCATAATAAAAACTTTCATATAAAGTGCATTGAATACTATGAGAAGTTTGATACTTGATAATTGTTTTGAGATATGAAATGGTAATATTAGAGTCATGCTAGTTGAGTAGTTGTGAATTTGAGAAATACTTGTGTTAAAGTTTGTGGTTCCCGTAGCATGCACGTATGGTGAACCGTTATGTGATGAAGTCGGAGCATGATTTATTTATTGATTGTCTTCCTTATGAGTGGCGGTCGGGAACGAGCGATGGTCTTTTCCTACCAATCTATCCCCCTAGGAGCATGCGTGTAGTACTTTGTTTCGATAACTAATAGATTTTTGCAATAAGTATGTGAGTTCTTTATGACTAATATTGAGTCCGTGGATTATACACACTCTCACCCTTCCACCATTGCTAGCCTCTCTAGTACCGCGCAACTTTCGCCGGTACCATAAACCCACCATATGCCTTCCTCAAAACAGCCACCATACCTACCTATTATGGCATTTCCATAGCCATTCCGAGATATATTGACATGCATCTTTCCACTGTTCCATTTATTATGACACGCTTCATCATTGTCATATTGCTTTGCATTATCATATAGTTGACATCGTATTTGTGGCAAAGCCACCGTTCATAATTCTTTCATACATGTCACTCATGAGTCATTGCACATCCCGGTACACCACCGGAGGCATTCATATAGAGTCATATTTTGTTCTAAGTTTCGAGTTGTAATTCTTGAGTTGTAAGTAAATAAAAGTGTGATGATCATCATCATTAAAGCATTGTCCCATGTGAGGGAAGGATGATGGAGACTACGATTCCCCTACAAGTAGGGATGAGACTCCGGACGAAAAAAAGAGAGAGAAAAGAGGCCATAAAAAAGAAGGCCCAAAAAAACAAAAAAACAAAAAATGAGAGAAAAAGAGAGAAGGGGCGCAATGCTACTATCCTTTTACCACACTTGTGCTTCAAAGTAGCACCATGATCTTCATGATAGAGAGTCTCCTATGTTGTCACTTTCATATACTAGTGGGAATCTTTTATTATAGAACTTAACTTGTATATTTCAATGATGGGCTTCCTCAAAATGCCCTAGGTCCTCGTGAGCAAGCAAGTTGGATGCACACCCACTTAGTTTCTTTTGTTGAGCTTTCGTATACTTATAGCTCTAGTGCATCCATTGCATGGCAATCCCTACTCACTCACATTCATATATATTGGTGGGCATCTCCATAGCCCGTTGATACACCTAGTTGATGTGAGACTATCTTCCTCCTTTTTGTCTTCTCCACAACCATCATTCTATTCCACCTATAGTGCTATATCCATGGCTCGCGCTCATGTATTGTGTGAAGATTGAAAAGGTTTGAGAACATCAAAAGTATGAAACAATTGCTTGGCTTGTCATCGGGGTTGTGCATGATTTAAATATTTTGTGTGATGAAGATAGAGCATAGCCAGACTATATGATTTTGTAGGGATAGCATTCTTTGAGCATGTTATTTTGAGAAGACATGATTACTTTGTTAGTATGCTTGAAGTATTATTATTTTATGTCAATATTAAACTTTTGTCTTGAATCTTATGGATCTGAATATTCTTGTCACAATAAAGAAAATTACATTGATAAATATGTTAGGTAGCATTCCACATCAAAAATTATGTTTTTATCATTTACCTACTCGAGGACGAGCAGGAATTAAGCTTGGGGATGCTGATACGTCTCCAACGTATCTATAGTTTTTGATTGTTCCATGCTATTATATTATCTGTTTTGGATGTTAATATATTACCCGTTTTGGATGTTTATGGGCTTTATTATACACTTTTATATTATTTTTGGGACTAACCTATTAACTGGAGGCCCAGCCCAAAATACGGTTTTATTGCCTATTTCAGTGTTTCGAAGAAAAGGAATATCAAATGGAGTCCAAACGGAATGAAACCATCGGGAGAGTTATTTTTGGAACCGAAGCAACCCAGGAGACTTAGAGTAGACGTCGGGGAAGCTTGGAGGAAGCCATGAGGCAGGGAGGCGCGCCCTACCCCCTGGGCGCGCCCCCACCCTCGTGGGCCCCTCGTGGCTCCACTGACCGTCTTCTTCCGCCTATATATGTCCATATACCCTAAAAACATCGGGAAACAGAATAGATCAGGAGTTCCGCTGCCAGAAGCCTCCGTAGCCACCGAAAACCAATCTAAACCCGTTCCGGCACCCTGCCGGAGGGGGCAACCCCTCTCCGGTGGCCATCTTCATCATCCCGGTGCTCTCCATGACGAGGAGGGAGTAGTTCACCCTCAGGGCTGAGGGTATGTACCAGTAGCTATGTGTTTGATCTCTCTCTCTCTCTCGTGCTCTTGAGTCGGCACGATCTTGATGTATTGCGAGCTTTGCTATTATATTTGGATCTTATGATGTTTCTCCCCCTCTACTCTCTTGTGATGAATTGAGTTTTCCTTTGAAGTTATCTTATCGGGTTGAGTCTTTAAGGATTTGAGAACACTTGATGTATGTTTTGGTGATCAACTTGCGAGTTCCGTGACCTCGTGAACTTATGCATAGGGGTTGGCACACGTTTTCGTCTTGACTCTCCGGTAGAAACTTTGGGGCACTCTTTGAAGTTCTTTGTGTTGGTTGAATAGATGAATGTGAGATTGTGTGATGCATTTCGTATAATCATTCCCACGGGTACTTGAGGGGACATTGGAGTATCTAGGTGACATTAGGGTTTTGGTTGATTTGCGGCTTAAGGTGTTATTTTACTACGAACTCTAGGTCTGTTTGTGACACTTATAGGAATAGCCCAACGGATTGATCGGAAAGAATAACTTTGAGGTGGTTTCGTACCCTACCATAATCTCTTCGTTTGTTCTCCGCTATTAGTGACTTTGGAGTGACTATTTTTTGCATGTTGAGGGACACCTCGCAGATTCAAATATGTTATTATTGTTGAGAGAACTTGCCCTAGTGAAAGTATGAACCCTAGGCCTTGTTTCAACGCATTGCAATACCGTTTGTGCTCACTTTTATCATTAGTTACCTTGCTGTTTTTATATTTTCATATTACAAAAACCTATATCTACCATCCATATTGCACTTGTATCACCATCTCTTCGCCGAACTAGTGCACCTATGCAATTTACCATTGTATTGGGTGTGTTGGGGACACAAGAGGCTCTTTGTTATTTGGTTGCAGGGTTGCTTGAGAGAGACCATCTTCATCCTATGACTCCCACTGATTGATAAACCTTAGGTCATCCACTTGAGGGGAATTTGCTACTGTCCTACAAACCTCTGCACTTGGCCAACAGCGTCTACAAGAACAAGGTTGTGTAGTAGACATCAAGATCTTTTCTGGCGCCGTTGTCGGGGAGGTTAGCGCTTGAAGGTGTATCTTTAGATCTTGCAATCGAATCTTTTTGTTTCTTGTTTTATCACTAGTTTAGTCTATAAAAGAAAATCATTAAAAGTGGAATTGAGGATACCTCATATGCTTCATCTTTTTAATGTCTTTCATGAAAATAAGGATTCCGATAATTGTGCCAAAGTGTTAGAAGAAGAATGCATTAGAATGTTTGGCACTAAATATTTGAGCGCGACCGAGCTTGTTCGGAAGCGGGAGGAGCAGCGCGTCCAGCGGTGACCTCAGCTCAGGCTGAGGCGGGCTGCAACAACGGCGGCGGCGAGCAGAGGTGGCGGCGGCGCTCGAGACCTCGCCAGAAACGGGCTATGGGGCACCGTTTGGCCCCCGCGATAGTGCGTTCGAAAGCGAAGGCGAAGCCGCGTCGTTATGGGGCTATGGCACGGCCGGATCGGGAGTGCATCAACGACGGCGTCCTCAACGGCGGAGGTCGGAGCTCGGGCACGGGTGGAATCGGGCTAGGAGCATGGGCGGAGGCGCGGCGAGGTGCGCTGGGCTGCTCAAAGCGTGCTGGGCACGGTGCCGTGCTCGACAGAGATCAACGGCGAGCATGGCCACACGGCTACGGAGAGGGGCAGCGACGAACTACGATGGTAGCGGCAAGCAAGCTAGAGAGGGAGGCGGCCTACGTGAGAGAGGGGAGAGGGGAATGAGCTCACCGGGTGGGCGCACGAAGGCCCGGCGAGCAAAAGGAGCGTAGTGACGTTGGTCGGAGTCGAAAGCGGCGGCAGCGACGACCGAGGAGGAAGACGAAGGGGATACGGCGCTGGGCTGGCTCCTGCCTTGAGGTCGTCGGTGCAAACAAAGCAGCAAACGTACGCGGGCCTCGTGGACACGTCGGGCGGTGAGGAGGGCATGGTGGCCGTGGTGGCGCAGCGACGCGGCAACGAAAGTACGTCGGGGTGAGGTGGATCTGGAGAAGGGGAGAGGCGGAGGGAGCGAGGAGGGGGCAAGTGGGGTGAGTGGGACCGGGGCCCGAGGCGCTAGGGGGTGGAGTCCTTATCCACTGAGGCGTCGGTGGCGAGGTGGGTTCGGCGGAGACGTGACTCAGGCACACACGGGGTCGGGTGAACAAAGAAGACGACTGGGGAGGAAGATGGGCTGGGCCTGGTCGGGTGGGCCGGTCTTTAGTTAGGTGGGCTAACAAGCCCAGTAGCTTAGGTCCTCCTCCTTTTCTTTTCTGTTGTCCATTTTCTCTTTTCCTTCTGCATTTTCTTTCGGTACCAAATGAGCTTTGTTATGAACAAAACTTGGCACATAAATCTAACACAATATATTGAGATGGAACAAAAAGTATGGGGTCAAAAGGAGTTGTCTAACCATTTTTAGAAATTGAAAAGGCCAAATTAATTACAGCTGGATCAAAAATTAATACGAGGGGGCATTTTGAGAATTCAAAAGAGGTTGGTTCCAACATGACAAATATCCAGGGATTATTTGCCACACCTTGAACATTTTTATTTGCATGTTTGACAAATTTGAAATTGGACTTTAATTTGAATTTGAATTTGAACCTGATGGAATCAAAGGGGGATTTAGCAACACTGAAAATGATGACCTAGCACCATTAGCAAGGATTAATGTAGCTTAATTATCCGGGCGTCACACCTTCGGAGACACCTGTAGAGCATCTTTATAATCACCCAGTTACGTTGTGACGTTTGATAGCACACAAGGTGTTCCTCCGGTATTCGGGAGTTGCATAATCTCATAGTCAAAGGATTATGTATAAGTCATGAAGAAAGCAATAGCAATAAAACTTAACAATCATTATGCTAAGCTAACGGATGGGTCTCGTCCATCACATCATTCTCTAATGATGTGACCCCATTCATCAAATGACAACACATGTCTATGGTTAGGAAACTTAACCATCTTTGATTAACGAGCTAGTCAAGTAGAGGCATACTAGGGACACTCTGTTTTGTCTATGTATTCACACATGTATGAAGTTTCCGGTTAATACAATTTTAGCATGAATAATAAACATTTATCATGATATAAGGAAATATAAATAACAACTTTATTATTGCCTTTAGGGCATATTTGCTTCACCCCCGAGCTTGTGGGGACCTCGAGGCTCAGTTCGCCCTAATTCCAGCGTTATAAATTCCGTAAAATCTAGAAACCCTAGAGCGAGATCGGAAACAATTTTATCGCCGCTGTAAGCCTCTGTTCTTCTGTGATCTCATCTGGAGGCCTTCGCCGGTACTCTGCCCGAAGGGGAATCGATCGTGGAGGCCATCTTCATCAACCTTGCTGCCTCCATGATGATGTGTGAGTCTCTCTCTCTCTCTCTCTGACCTTCAATACAATGATCTCTTCAGAGATCTATTCGATGTAATCTTTGCGGTGTGTTTGTTTGGATCCGATGAATTATGGGTTTATGATTATTCATTGAAAGTAATTGAGTCTTTTATGAGATTTATTATGTGTGATTTTATAGCCATGTATTTCTCTCCTATCTATCTATCTATCTATCTATCTTCTTTGGCCAATTAGATTGATTTATTTTTAGTGGGAGAGGTGCTTGGTAGTAGGTTCAATCTTGTGGTGTCCTTACTCTGTGACAGCAGGAGTTGCAATGCACATATTTGTATTGTTGCTACTAAGGGTAAAACGATGGGGTACAATCATATTAATTCATTTTACTATGTCTACATTATGTCATCATGCTCCAAGCATTACTCTGTTTGTTATGAACTTAATACCTCAAGATGCATGCTAGATAGCTGTCGAGGGGTGGAGTAATAGTACTTCCTCCGTCCGGAAATACTTGTCGGGGGAATGGATGCACCTAGAAGTATTTAAGTTTTTAGATGCATCCATTTATATTCATTTTTGTGGCAAGTATTTCCGGGCGGAGGGAGTAGTAGATTTAGTAAAATTAATGGTCTACTTGCCTCGGATGTAATGCCTATATGTTGCCCAACAGTAATTTGTTTACCCGTCGTTACTATGCTCATGGCAGAGAGAGAGAGAGATGCACCTAGTGAACGCTATCACCCCCCGGGTCCATTCACTTTATATTTACTAAACCCTAAAAAACCTTGCAGCAATTTATTATCTTTTATTTTACCTTTTATTTATCTATCTACCACTATCAAATTTGATCCTTACAATTAAGGAGTACAAGGGGATTGACAACCCTCTTGACCACGTTGGGTGCAAGTATTTGCTTTGTGTGTGCAGGTAACCTTTGTCTTGTTTACTTGGTGTCTCCTACTAATTCAATAACCTTGGTGCTTAACTGAGGGAAATATTATCTGCTACTATACTACATCACCCTTCCTCTTCGGGGAAATCCCAACGCCTATCACAAGTAACACTTATCAACAACAAATTAACGCCTATGCATTGAGGACTTTAGTTGCTAAACTTTTTAATACGCTTAACACCTCATCTTAGGCTGGCCATAGTGGGGGTATCTTAGCCGGTATCATGCACTCAGGGATAGCAAACATGTTGATATGGTAGAGAATTAAAGAGGGGAGAGAGGATTAGAGTAACATAGGTAGATAGCGTAACATAATAAATGTTATACTATTTTGTGTCATGCTTGACCATAAATAAGATCATATATGATACTATGCACTATGAAGGCAGTATCACACACTAGTATCATATGCATACTACTACTATATGATACTCCCCACTATGAGTAGGCTAAGCAACTGTGCATTGGAAGAGACCTTTGGGCATTCCCAATGCTTGTATCTTAGCATGGTTTCATAGGTAAAAATCAGATGTGGCAACCTATTTAATGAGGAAAGAGAGAGTAACCATATCTTAAGGACCCGGATAAGTATCACACGTCAGCTATGAGCACATGGCAACTCCGCGCATTTTTTATTGCAAGTTTAGTGATGCGAGTATGGCAACTCATGACCACTTTCGTGCTTCAGTTCATTTTGACAGAAACTTATCATGTGTCGTTGGAATTTTCCATTCTTACGTCACTGAAATTGTCATCAAAAAGCGTCAAGGCCAGAGTGCCACACACCTGATGTGTGGCACTTATCATTTTGGTATCTTAATAGAAATGATGCGCGACACTCATTTTGATATTATAGAGAATATTAATTGAGTGCCACAATTAATATCCTTCCTAATATCGACATGCACTTATTATTCTGTATAATTCTTAATAACGAACCAAAAACCAATCCCGACATTAACCAAGTAGTTAACGTGCAATTAATATCCTACATAATATCAACATGCACTTTATATTCCCTATAATAACAACATGTATTGGACGAACACATTTAGTTAATGTCGGGATTGGTTTTTGGTTCGTTGTTAATTGCATGCTAAACATGTTGAGCACTCAACATTGGAACAATGTAGGCCGTTCGATTGACATGGTTTGATGGCCAAAATTAGCTGGATCTGATCCTTTATTTTTTATAGTGCTATAGGTAGACTTGCTATAAATAACCCCCCCCCTCCCTCCAAAATATAAGATGTATCATTTAAAAAAAATTCAAGCCTCTCTATCTTTGACCAAGTTTATAGACAAAAATATCAGTGTCTAGAATACCAAATCAATGCCACTAAGTTCACCATGAAATATATTTTTATATTTTATATATTTAGTATTGTAAATAGGTAAAATTGTGTCTATCATAGCTTACCACAAAACTTGTTTAGACTTGCTAAGCTTTTAACTGTTTAAAGGTTTTAAAAAATATGAGATAAAATAGTGGAGCATCACTTTAATGTGATAAGATGATCCAACAGAGAGATTGTGAAAATATGCATTTATGTGTCCTCGCAAAAAAACCATTTCATCCCACTACAACATAAATATATATTGAACTTTTTATTTGTCTAGGACACATACAATTGTATTTTTAATCGCCTGTTGGATCATGTTATATTATAGGTGCATTGTTTCAGTATTTTTGAGAACTTTTACATCGTCGAAATCCTTAACTAGTTTTGTGGTAAATTATGATAGAAAATCCTATTCCATGGTAATATTTATATGTTTTGCTATAAATTTGGTCAAACATAGACAATGTTTGACTTTTTGAAAACTTATAGACCTTATATTTAGGAACGGACGGAACACAATATTGACGAAGTAATTATCAAAACTAATGCACAAAAAGCGGGTGTGCCATTAAATAGGGATAGTGTGGGTAAACCCCACCTACCCAACCACATGTTGTCTTTATTTGTGAGCGTGGCATAAACAACTACAACTACCGCCTCAATTCACGTAAGGATGATACTTTGGACATCGATCCGGTTTTTGAAATATAACTTTGATGATTAAATTTTATTATAAAACAAAAATTGTAATATGAAAACGTTTTTCAAAATGGGCAGAAAGTTTGGAGTATAAGGATTACTCACTTCTCCACATAATAAGATTGTGGCAGAGGAGTGGTTATTGATAGTAGTAACAGCTTTGGCTTTGTTGGTGTCATTCGGTTCTATTTTTTCCAATATTATATTCACTCAGTTCATATTGACATGGCACACATACATTTCGAGCTTTAACTCAAACCAAAAAAATGTGAATAATGTGTTACAAACATTATACTATTCATTTTGTAGTAAAATGTGTTGTTTCCACTTGTATATTTTCTCTTATGACATATAATTAATATATTATCGGTGAAACCGACTATCAAAGTCAAACTATAACTTTCATGATAGTATATTTGAGGTTAAACTTTAACCATCAATCCGAGCAACAAAACGTGGAGTATGTGTTACAAACATTATACTATTCAAATTGCAGTCAAATGTGGTTCTCTATTTTGTATTTCTTGTGACTAGTAAACATTGTCAATGCATGTGATATTGGGTAGAATATTAATTGCATGCTGATATTAGGTAAGGATATGAATTGAGTAATTACGTGGTTAATGTCAGAATTTGTTATTTAATACGGTATTAGTTGCACGCAAAACATGCTGACCACTCAACATTGGAGCAATGTAGGCCGTTCGATTGGCATGATTTGATGACTGAGATTAGCTGGACCCGGCCCTTTGTTTATATTATAGTGCTATAGATAAATTTATAATTACTTCCTCCGTTTTTATTTACTCCGCGTATTAGCTTTGGTCAAAGTCAAGCTTTGTAAACTTTGACAAAGTTTGTAGACAAAAATATTAACACATACAACAACAAATCAATACTATTAGGTTCATTATTGAATGTACTTTCGCATTATATAGATTTGTTATTGTAACTATTTATATTCGTTTCTATAAACGTGGTCAAACTTTACAAAGTATGATTTCAGTCAACTCTAATATGCAGAATAAATAAAAAACGAATGGAGTATTATATTATTGATGATCAAACTTTATGCACAAAAAACGAGTGCACCATTAAATAGGGATGGTGGGTACACCTCATCTCACCTACCAACCACATGGTGACATGGTGCCTTTATTTATGAGTGTGACATAAACAACTACAATTACTGCTTCAATTCATGTAAAAACCGATGCTTTGGACATCAATATGGTTTTCAAAATATAACTTTGACAATTAACTTTTATTATAAGTAAAAAGTGTAATATGAAAACCTTTTTCAAAATAGGCAGAAAGTTTGGAGTATAAGGATTACTCACTTCTCCACTTAATACGATAATGCAGAGTCAGTTTGACCTTCATTGTTATTATCTTTATAATATTATAAAGCGGGGTTGGGATTGTTCTTTTGTACGTCACCCACCCATCCCCTTGATCCCCCTCTCAGTTTTGACCCTCCCTCGTATCTCTGAGTTTTTCACCGTTTTTGTTGAAAACCGCCTTAACTGTCCTACGTTTTATTGACTTAGCAAATAAGATCATGTTTTCTTTGGCAAGACACTAAATGCTTACCAAATAAGATCCTAGAATTCATTTGGGAAGATAAATAATGGGTAGGATTTTATTTGGTAAACACTTATTTACACAATCTTATTAATACGAGCATGTAAATCATGGACTGACTAACGTTCTAGAATATTTGGTCAAAGGTAGCCTCAAAAAACGCATTAGACCCTATATAGATGGAAGAAGTAGGTAAGGATATCAATTATGAGTAATTATGTGGTTAATGTGAGAATTTGATATTTAATACGGTATTAATTGCACGCAAAACATGCCGACCACTCAACATTGAAGCAATCTACGTCGTTCGATTGACATGATTTGATGGCTGGGATTAGTTGGATCCGGCCCTTTGTTTCTACTCCCTCCGTTCCTTTATATAAGGTGCATTTATTTTTTGATAAATTTTCACAATGTAAGGTGCATTTCTTCTAAATCCTCATAATTCCCTTTTTATCCCTCCTTCAGAAGGAGGAAAGTATCTCTCTCTCTCCCGATTTCCTGTATCTCTCTTTGTATCAAAAGAACGAAACTATCTCTTCCTTGATTGCATGTATCTCTTACTTTCCTGGACTCACTAATTTACTTGTCACTAACCAACAAATTTGTCAAGGGTACTTTTGTCCTAACACCTATATAATTATGCGCCTTGATTACCGTGCCCAAAATAATACACCTTACATAAAGGAATGGAGGGAGTATTATAGTGCTATAGATAGGTTTATAATTAATATATTATTGATGATCAAACTTTATGCACAAAAAACAAGTGCACCATTAAATAGGGACGGTGGGTACACCTCATCTCACCTACCAACCACATGGTGCCTTTATTTATGAGTGTATGAGTGTGACATAAACAACTACTCCCTTCGTTCAGGTGCATAAGTCATCTTACAAAAACTAAATAATCTCAAAACACATATGCGTGATGCATTAACTCTCATCTTGTTTCTTATTGTTGACATAAATAAAGGGATCAACCAATAAAAGATGTGAGGCGTGTATGCTATGATATTAATTACTCCTTCCGTTCCGAATTATTTGTCGCAGGTATGGATGTGTTTAGATGTATTTTAGTTCTAAATACATCCATTTCTAAGACGAGTAATTTGGAACGGATGGAGTAGTAAATAAACATTAAGTTCTCTCGTTTTCCCTCCATCTTGGTCGCGGTGCACAACCTAATATGACTTATGCACCTAGATGAATGGAGTACAATTACTGACGCAATTCATGTAAAAGACGATACTTTGGACATCGATATGGTTTCAAAATATAAGTTTGACGATTAACTTTTATTATAAGTAAAAAGTGTAATATGTAATCCCTTTTCAAAATAGGCAGAAACTTTGGATTATAAGGATTACTCACTTCTCCACTTAATAGGATAATGCAAAGTGAGTTTGACGTTCATTGTTATTATCTTTAATATTAAAGCCGGGTTAGGATTATTCTTTCGCACATCACCCACCCCTCCCCTTGTCTCCCCCTCTCTCAGTTTTGATTCCTCCCTCCTATCTCTTAGTTTCCCGTGTTTTCCTTGAAAACCGCCTTAACCACCCCACGTTTTATTGACTTAGCAAATAAGATGATGTTTTCTTTGGCAAGACACTAAATGCTTACCAATAAGATCCTAAAATTCATTCAGAAAGATAAATAATGGGCAGGATCTTATTTGGTAAACATTTATTTACACAATCTCATTAATATGAGTATGTAAATCATGGACTAACGTTCTAGAATATTTATATTTGTTGCAATGCATGGACAATTACTCTAGAAAAAAGTTGTAGATAAAATGTGCAGTGGTTATCACAGTTTTAACCTAACTTGCTCGATCCACGGCGAAATTAGCGCGCTGGCCCGTCGCCCGCTTCGACGATGGCCCCCGTCGTCAGTCAGTAGATTTAATCAATGCGCGCGCCCGTTCGGGAAAGCCGGTAAAAGAGCGCCATGAATATAGCCAGCTCGAAAGGGAGTAAATACCGGGCCAGAACGAAGGAAGCACCGCAGTGGCCAGTGGCGGGATTCGCTCCAGAGGGGGAAAGCCCAGAAAAGAGGCGACGACAAGGACACACATCGTCTCCAGCACGGTTGCCGCACCCGATCCGGCCTCCCCCCCTCCTCGGACTCC
>NW_024118623.1:0-8658 GCF_003073215.2 Triticum urartu
CAAACACCACATTCCGAGTCCTCATACGTCGGATAGCTGTGGATGATCACATGTCACCACCGAGCAGCAGGAGAGGTAGACGGTGAGGGTTAACCCTTTCCAGCCGCCACCATCGATCCACATCTAGCTACTCACCCCGATCCGATTCGTCGCAACCTGATTGAACAACAATAATAATAACAAAATCGTTAAAGTGTTCAAAGCAGTAAACCCTAGGGCTGGAGAGGTGCACGGTCAGGGTTAGCCATTTCTTCGCTTTAGATTCGACTTTGATTCCGACTTGATGTGTATAGTATTGTACGTACACACTGATAACGTATTTTCTTTTTGCTCTTAAGAATTAAGAAAAATACTAAACCAAAACATTAATTTTTACAAATACGCATACACATCTACGTACAGATACCAAGCCAGTGGTAATGATACAAATCAAAGAGTTCCTAATCAACTGTCCTGAGCGCAAAGCAGCCTCACCTTTCGCGCACCATCGTGAACCAGACTCACTTTTCTTTGATATCCATCAATGTCATGATCGATTCCTACAATATCCTATGAACTTCCAAGACAAAACCAAACCCTGCGCAAATGTTTCTTTCGTGGAATATAAAAGAAAATGAGATCACGAGAAGATGTGCTACTAAACTGCACCGTAAACAAAGACGGTATCCACTGTAGCGCATGGTATTAGACATGCTCTTTATAAACTCTCATCTAAATTATTTCTCAGAGCTAGTGAGGCAAGATTGGGTCAATCGATTCACAGATAGCATATGTATCGCCAGTCCTATAGCATTCAACATCTAACGTTTCTGCACCTGAATCATATCGGTCACAATCCAGAAAAATTTCAGAAATTGTCCATTGCTGAAGAACAGCGTGCGGATTTAGTTACTGAAATTCTTTCACTACATTGCAGAATCATCCACAAGCAATCAACCAAGCGTTGTAGTCATTGGCAGGTCGATTAGTAGGTAATCTGATGATCTAATATGGCGTATAATCTGGGTGGGACCATGAAAACTTCTCAAGAGAAGTAGTATAGTTGAAACATCAGAATAGACATGAGGAGAACATTACACTTTCATACATCAGACAACTACAACAATAGCTTGACTGAGTTAATCAAGCACATGTTAAGTTTGTTGTTTTGGCAGCAAGCCTACACAAAGAGTAAGAAGCGCAGGATCATAGTAGGCATGGTTATTAACAAAGCAGAAACAACATGATTTATTTAACCATAAATAGGAATTTTCACCACAACAGCTATATAATTTCTCCAACAGCATACATATAGCAAAGCTTTCACACCTATGAGACCTGGGACCACACTGTAAAACCTGACCAAGTACTGTGTTACCAGAAAAACAAAATCCCTACTATTGTCACACTTTTCAAACTTGTAAGATTGCTAACCCTTCGGGTTATTCCTCTGGTTGGATGCTAGTCAAATCTTCGAATGAAATTTTCTGCTAAGCTGAAAAACAATAGAAATAATATATATAATACAATGCAGAGTTCTACAATATCTGAATCAACCTAGTGTGTGCTTGAAAGGGGCGTACATTTGAAAAACAAGGAAGCAACAACCAAGTGTCAAACTACAATCAATTTATCTCCAGATGAATAAATTAGTAAGCTCGGATTCATACAAAAAATAGATTGGCTATATTCTGTAAGCTGTTTTCTGCCAAGAAAAAGTGTGAGAGTTTCAGCATTATTTCAAAACTGTAATTGATCAGCGGCAAGTTCACTGCATAATTAGGATGCAGAGGTGATGCTGATTAGTGCATGTCCGTACTGATTGTACCTGGCTACAGTATGTTGGTAGTACTAATGGATACCCATAATACCAATCATGGTGACATTGGATTCTGACTAATTGCTGAAGTTTGCCTGGAAGTGCAATGGAGTACTTTACCCAATTGATACAAAATTTGGTTAAGCCTATCAGTATGAAAATTAATAGTGCGTACCAAGTAGCAGTTCTAAATTCAGCAGTCAAAGAAAGTGTTTAGACATGCTAAATTAAGTCTGCGCACTTTATTTCTTAGAGTACGCACTAATTAGACCGAAGCACGCGTGTCATGCAAAATCCACCGTAATGATAACTGGTCCACGTGCTTCGCCAGGCCCTCGCTCCTCTGCGGAAAAATAATAGTAACATGTTACGGTCAGCACACACTAATTAACATAGCGCGACCATGCATGGGAACATCGCCCAGCCCAACTGTTAGTTCCTATCATCAGTAATTGGGCATGTAGGAAGTAGTAGTATGGTTTAGTTTAGCCCTTGTGTAGTAGCATGATTCAGTTTAGCCCTTGCCTATAGACCTAAATCAAATTTGGAACAGACACGATAACAGATGTAAACTCGATCAAAGGGTCTACTGAATTTTCAGAGATGTGTTTTATCAGACAACAAACAAGCAGTCTGCAATAACTTTGCTAATCATGAAAATAAGAAATCTTATATATGTTGTGATGTTGGATTTTCAATCCCTTCTTCATGGAGCTTCCTTTTGCATCAAGGTTTCTGCATGCCACGGTAGTAAAATCTAGTCAGGGCAAATTTTCTAAATATAAGAAACATCAGAATATCCAGTGCTACTGTACTATTGACAAAACCATCAAAATTTCATAAGCCAGTTTATTCGAAGATTACTAATTTAGGCTGCTTGCACTTTGGTTGCTCACAAAATATGAACTGGCTCCACTGCCTTGTAAATTTCAAATTATTTTCAATATAAGCATAACATCCATGGTTCAGTTACCAAAGATAGTATATAGACCTGACCTAATTTTTTTTAAAACATTTTCAGTTTCTAATAGAGAACGCACCTAAGTTCTTTTTGCAAGGCCATGTCCACATACAATTTCTCAAGCTTCTGGACCCCGAGTTTCCTGTCTTGTAATTCTTTGTAGGTGGAAACTGTTTTCTGACATACATATTGTGGCTAAATATTGATTAACCCTGGTTGAATACATAGTAATGATTCCCGCAAAAAAAAGAATACATAGTAATGATCCTAAGTCATTACAGAGAGAAAAAAGTATGTAGAAAAATAAAGTTCAGTGGTAAAGAAAAAAGAGATAAACTTGTACTAATTGTACTTTGGGAGGATGAGTTTGATGATGAACACATGGGACTCACACATCGGATTAATCGAGCTCAAGGAGCGTGCGGGCCACCTCCTTAATCACCGCCGCCACCTTCGTCTTCAAGTCAGCCTCCATGGAGCCCACAAGCTCCACCCCTTCCACCGCTGGCACCAGCGTAAACATTGTCGTCCCACCGTGACGCACACAACCACCACTATCTTCCCCATAGACGTGCCTAGATCCCAACCAAGGATTGATCAATCAGCCCCAAATCTCTCAAACAAATTTTGTTTTGGATCTGAGAGACCCGCTTGAATCGGTGGTGATCCTTGATAGAGGGCGGGATGGGGTAGGGCAGAGCTAACGGCAGCAAGGTAGGACGGAGGAGGCTGGGCAGCCGCATACGGCGGCGTGGGCTGCACATGTTGAGAGAGAGGCGGCTAGAAGAGGATGAGAACGTGACCCTGTCCCATGTGCGTGTGGGATCTATGGCCCAATCACAGATTTCTCATCCCCAAATTAGTACCACCTCGTTTATATTACGATTTTGTCTATACAAATCGTAAAAGCGTATTATGACATGAGAAGAAAGCGTATTGTGACCGTGAACCCACGGAGTCAATCTGTGCTTTATTATTAGGGAGAGATATGCATGTGCTTGCTGGTCCTACTTGCAATTATTATGAGAGAGGAACTAACTCTCCGCCTCTCTATGTTTCCAATACATTAAAATTGCAACAAACTATTTACACTAGGCATTGGCCTTTACTTTGTGTGCATGAATTATCCTTTTATGACATGCCGATGCATAGGAAGAGAGTTAGACTTCATCATTACATGATATATGTTACTTTGTGCTCAATAATAAATTGCAATTCATTGTTAATTAAAATTGGCTTTGATGTACCTTGGGATCCGGGTGGATCCATTACTTGAGCACTATATGCCTAGCTTAATGGCTTTAAAGAAACCGCTGCCAGGGAGACAACCCAGAAGTTTTAGAGAGTCATTTATTTTTGTTGAGTGCTTTTATAAAGTTTAAAAACAAAAAATATAGAGGGGAACTTAAAAACTTTTTCGCAAAAGAGAAGTGATTGGAAGTTATACATTGGAGAAGTGAGGGTCGACCTTGAACACTTGTGTTCATGCTCGTGGAAATAATGTAGAATTTTTCATGAAGATTCTCACAGAAATAGTTATCCCCTTGTACAATTCCATTGTATTATAAAAATAATGTGCCAAGATTTTCCTTTAGGATGATTAGATTGCTTGCTTGGTTTGTGCGGTGCAAAAACAGAAAGTTTGGCTGTAGTGCGTGATTTTACATTTTTTTACTGGAAAGTCAAACGCTTCTGAAACTTTTTGCACATTACTTCTATACAAATTTTTTATTTTTTTTGCTAATTTTTTAGAATTTTGGAGTTATAGAAGTATGGTTGATGTTCAGATTACTACAGACTGTCCTGTTTAAGACAGTTTCTGTTTTTGATGCATTGTTTAGCTAGTTTTCATGAAACTATCGATTTTATTGGTGGTATAAGCCATAGAGAAGTTATAATACAGTAGCTACAATGCAAAAATAAAATATGAATGAGTTCGCAACAGTACTTGAAGTGGTGATTTGTTTTATTACACTAATGGATCTCCTGAGGGTTATCTTAAGTTTTATGTGATTGAAGTTTTCAAGTTTTGGGTGAGATCACGATGGATGAAGGAATAAGGAGTGGCAAGAGCCTAAGCTTGGGGATGCCCGAGGCACCCCAATGTGGCACCCCGGCTCAGAGAAATCGGAACGCCCCGTATTGCAGCCCAGAGATTGAGGAGAAGTCTTTTGGAATACGACACTGCTTAGTATAGAACAAATCAGCTCTTTATTACAATATATATTGGGTACAAGGGGTTCCGATATAACGGGGAATTACATCAGCACGACGACACTACGCCTGCCACTGTTGCTCTATGCAAGCAGCAGAACAACTCGAAGTAGCGGAATAACGACGACGGTGGTGAACTCCACTCCGTAGGGACTCTGGCTGGAACGCTTATCCTAGCTCGCAAACGAGGAATCCACGACAAACAAGCAATCTACTCTGGCATGACCTGCAAACTGACATGACACGCCAGGTCAGTACATTGAATGTACTTGCAAGCTCACAACAAACAAGCGCAATCAAGACAAACATCAGCATGGCAATTACAGGTTAAACATGGATGAACATGATACTATCAGATCAATCATAGCATGAACAAGATGATACAGCTAGAACAATACGAGCATGGCATGAACATATGAACATGATAATACTAGCATGCAACATGATGACGCTATCATGCACCAACTTACTCTGCTCGGGTTACCTCGTAACCAATACATGCATGAACTTACCATCGCGGACATCACATGATAATCTTAGGATCCAATCAAGCTTGGTATTACAATATCGTAGTAATCATACATGACCACAAGGAGCTTAACCTTTACCCGTGATTCTCGCATAACATCACAAATATCCATCAAGTCGGTATCCATGATAGGACGGTGATCCTCTCACGATCACAATAAAGATCAACCAACTTCTTTCATCATCGAACCGGGGTTGTTATTAATCATATTATTATTACTGTTGACTCATAGTGTGACCAACTATGAACTGGGCCCTTATCTGCGAACATGGTTATCGATAGATTTAATATACACTCTGCAGAGGTTAGTAGGTTACATCTCACATTCTTTTCTAGCTTGTACTACTAATTTGTTGAAATGGCACTTATGACGAGATAGTTTTAACTTGGTAGAGTGATATTCATTGCATCTTTCATATGGTGTCTAGCTTTCATTGCTTCTAATTTGTTGAAATGCCTTCTCCTTAGTTTACACATCATAAGTTGTGAATATGCAATGGCACTAATGACAAGAGACCTCTAACTTGGTAGTGTGATGTTGTTTGCATCTTGCATATGATTTATTTCTTGTACTGCTTCACATTTGTTTAAACGCCATTTATGATGAGACACTGTTAACTTCGCAGAGCGATATTTGTAGCATCTTTCATATGGGGTCTACCTTCAATTGCATTGCTTCTAATTTAGTGAAATGTCTTCTGCTTAGTTTACACATCATAGTTCTAGTTATCTCTTCCGTCCTGTTTTTCGTACATATTACATCCTCCTATCATGTGGTTGTCTAACATCAAAATTCAGTTCGTCTGTATCACGCATCAATTTGTTCGGAAGAACTAAATTGTTATTCGTTTTTCTTGTCGGCTTGACTTAACATGGCACAGAGAAAGTGGAAGAAACACAGAATGGCAGGGAATGGGAACCGGAAGAATCCTGCAGATTCTGCTGGTACTGATGGTGTAATAGAAGATCAAAGTCCAGCGGAAAATTCTACAAACAGGGTATCCCATGCTAAACGAGTTGTAGAAAAAGCCAAACAGAAACAAATAGCTGCCACCAAACAAGCAGAGATAGCCCTAGTTCTTGCTAGTCTTACAGTTTGATGTACACTAACACTTCCTATGTTTGTTGTTGGACTAGCACCTAGGCGCAAGAGGAAACAAACATCAGGGATAATGCTCGATAGGTTAACTAAATCTAGAGGAGGAAGAATGGAGATCCATTTTGAGGCAGGTTTAAAAAGGCCACGTGATGCTACAAAGTCAGCCAAGTTAGGATCAGAGGCAGCGGTTGTCGTTAGGTGTCATGTACATATCCTCACAACATGGATTCAGTACAGGAATGACAAAGACGAAACCCAGTTCAACACCTTCCTCGACCATTTATCTGTAAGTATGGTTATGTATGGAAACTAGTAATATCGTCTTGCTCTGTCCCATACTTTTTAGGTTGCTGATAATGAGACTCCCATAATTTTCAACATATGAGGTTCAAGTTGGATAGCCAAGATGATGTAACCAGACAAGCTTGCACCCATGTTTTCAAGTCTTCTCTGCGATAGTATCGGTATAACTTGAGGAAAACTCACTTTGAAGGCAAGACTAACAGTGAACTTCCCCAAACATCTCCACTGGAAAATATATCGGATGAAGACTGGAGGGGCCTCGTTAAACACTGGTCTGATCCGAAGTATCAGGTACATTATATATATGTGATCAGATCACATGCTGAAGTCCTATTTACACATGTGCCACACAAATCTATCTTCTTGTAGGTGAAATGCTCAAAGAACAAGGCCAACCATAGGAAAGTGAAATTCCAACAGACGCCAGGATCTCATAGCTATATTGCACACTGCGAGGCTCTTGTAATTAGCTGCTGTTTTACTCTTTTCACTGTACCATATTATCATATCTATATTGACTTGTTCCAAATGCAGAGAAAAGCCCGCAAGGACCAAAAAAGTACCTGAACCAAATGTTGTGGAAATCTTCAAGGACTGTCACACCAGCAAGAAGAAGGGCATGACTACACCAGTCAAAGCCGCTATTGTAAGTCCTTAATCCTCATGCCTTTTAACTACTACTTACTCTGACTTGTGCCTTGAACTGCATGGTTTGCAGCCAATGTCTATTACTCTTTTCAATTTTATACACAATTGTCTTAGCGTATCATTGCACCTTACAAGGTTTAAAAGAGAGGAGTGATGTTCCTTTGATCTTGACCTGTAATCTAGTTCCATGCTAGACTTGCCCACACAATGTTACAATTGTCTGTTTGTCTGTTGTCAGTTGTTTTGTGATATGAATGATGTCGTACTATGCTTACTGTATTATAAACTTTGTCTCTTTATCCTTAGCCCTCAATACAATGTGAAGAAATAGACAATACATTAGCGATGGTACATGGTCATATGTTTGGAACCTAGTTTTATTATGTACTTTGCAATAAAATACAACTAATATTTTACATGGGTTCACCAGAATAAGTTCTGTATATAGACCAAAACTATTTTGTTTGGTTTTGCTGCCTCCTTAATATCTTATGTTCTGATACTACTAATGTAAAACCTCAACTTTTCAGTGAGCTATGGAAAAAATGGTGGAACCGCCACCTTCTGAAGGTGGCGAGGCAACTATAACCGCAATGTCAGCTCTTGCTGCAGTGGGTCAGTACCTGTCCACTAACAGTGCCAAAAGCACGTTCCTGCGTAATACTGGGTTGGTTGTTAAGGCAATCTCATCCAAACTGCCTCGTGTTCAAGATATGCGAGTTCAAAACAATGTTGTATCTGCGCTCCAGACACAAGTGCATTCCCTAACAAAGACCCTTTGTGAAACAAGGAGAGACATTGTTCGATGTTGTCAAGATATGCATGGTTTTGAAACCAAACTATCAGACATTTGATATGTTGTTCAGGAGCCTAGGAGAACTGAAGGCGAAGGTTATGTTGCTCCATCGGACAATACAACATGAAAACGTAACAGTCATGTCAAATGAACTGAGCTTCTGAACTTCTGATGGTGCATTTATGTAACGCCCTCGATGCGGCTATATCTCCCACGTGTCGAAGCACGACTTAGAGGCATAACCGCATTGAAAGCAATGTCGCAAGTGAGGTAATCTTCACACAACCCATGTAATACATAAGGGAAAGAA
>NW_024118624.1:0-13310 GCF_003073215.2 Triticum urartu
TTCTGCAGTTGGTTCTTCTTGTAAATAGACTTCACACAAGACATGGAAATTGCATAAGTTGGAGACTGAGTTGGGACCAATATCTTGTGGATGCAGTTGGAAACTGGCAAGCACATCTCGATAAAATTTTGACCCAGGCGGTTTGAAACCACGGCCTATATGGTCAACAAAGATTACCACCTCGCCTTGTCTTGGGGTTCGAGGATTCTCTGTTCCTGGAACTCGCCATTTGATCTCAGTTTTCTTAGGCAGAGAGCCGATGCTAACCATCTCATTCAATTGAGCCTCAGTAACCCAGGAACAAGCCCAGTTGCAGGCAGTGAATTGTTTGGTCATTGCAAAGCAAACAAACTGAAAATGAAAGGCCGGTTTATAAATTACGCATGATTATACACAAGAGACAAGGGAGTAAGAAACATGCTGATATGATAAATGGTACAACCCGGAGACTAGTATAATGAGAGAGAAAGGTAATGCTAGCACAGGGTTGATCAGACACTGTTAAACCGGAGTATAATTATGAAGGTAACATGCTCTTCCGGTTTATCAAAGGGCTAATGGCATAGACTATTTATACAATGTTAAACCGCTTACATTGGTGCGAGGAGAAACGGATCTCACAGGAACATAGAAACAGATCTCACAGTGATGTATAAAACTTTCGGATCTAAAGATAAGACAGAAAAGCAAGAATAATTGGATCTTGAAGGGGTGCAGAACTGAAGCAATTTTTGACAGACTAGATCGGTTCTTTGCGCATCAGGATTTGTGATGACCATGGTAGGTAAGCTACGAGAAGAGATGCATCAAGCATGAAGTGTCCATCTATTAAAGGAAGAACAGGGAAGAATAGCACTGATGAACTTCGGAAGAACTGCGAAGAATGTTGAAACCCTAGAACAGATCTATGGTGAAAAAAGCAGAGAACTTACCGGAGCTGGTGAGGAAGCGGAAGGGCGCCGCAGTATTATGGTGCGTTCAGGGTGATGCAGCAGCCAAGGTCGGAGCAGAGGCAACGGTCGACGGTGGCGGCGGAGCTCCAGAGGCTGAGCGGTGCGAGGAAGATGACGTGAAGAGGCACGGGGGGAAATGGTGAAAATGACCCCTCGGTCCTATTTATAAGGCGAAGTGATAAAATGGAAAGTACGGGAATCGAGGAGCCCAAAAAATGGATAAGTTAATAAAGGTGTCGCCTCGATGACTGGATATATATTAAATGAAGGAAATCTCTGACATCAACGGATGGATGACGTCAGGGCGGTTCATCGTAATTTTGAAGTATGACGTCACGGCGGTTTAGAAGATCAAAAATGAAGATAAGAGAGAAGATTTTTTCTAAAGTGTGGAAGATTGACATGAACAAGTTCAAACCAATCTGGGGCCTAATGTTGGGGATATTATTACTGGAGGTAAACCGGCCTTATGTAGCCGGGTTGACTCTTTGAAGATTAGAAGCCCATGAAGATGTAAAGATGATGGCGCTTTACAGAGGGCCCAAAGGCGGGCTACCGTCTGTAAATGTAAATCGGCCTAGTCATGTAACTTGTATAGTAAGATAGAAATAGAAACAGACAACAACAACTCGAGAGCCAGACAAAGCGGATTCGCTCCCTGGCCTTCGAAACCCTAGCAATACCAATCACAACTAGACGTAGGCTTTTACCTTCAAAGAAGGGGCCGAACTAGTATAAACTCACGTGTCCCCTTGTCCGGTTTAACCCCTTTAAGCTAACCCGTTGCGATGGCTCCACGACTAAGTCCTTTCACGAGGACATCTGCCGTGACAAACCCACGACAGGCGGCATCCCATATTTTCCTTGCCTTCCATGATAAAACCCTTGGGTTGTTTCATGTAGACCTTTTCTTTTAAATCACCATTCAGAAATGCCGTCTTAACGTCCATTTGATGTAACTCTAAATCAAAATGAGCAACTAATGCCATTCTGATTCTGAAGGAATCCTTACATGAGACTGGAGCAAATGTCTCATTGTAATCTATCCCTTCTCTATTTGTAAATCCTTTTGCCACGAGTCGTGCTTTATACTTTTCTACATTCCCTTTAGAGTCATACTTAATTTTGTAGACCCATTTACAGCCTACTATTTTGGCTCCTTTAGGAATTTCCTCTAAGTCCCAAACATCTTTGGAACTCATTGATTTCATCTCGTCTTCCATTGCATTCACCCACTTCGATGAATGAGGGCTTCTCGTGACTTCTTCATATGAGTTGGGATCTTTTTCCATATGAACCATTTATGTGTTATAAACTTTAAAGTCAGTAGAAATAGCTGACTTTCTTGGTCTTGTAGACCTTCTAAGGGCCTCAGTTTCTGGCACATTCTGTGCCTCAACATCTGGCACTTCTTGTAAAATTTGCTGCTGCACCTCCCTTTCATGCTCAACAACGGGTTCATTCGGCTCCTGACGGACAGGTTCCGGGTCTACTCCCATAGCTGTCATGGGTGGAGTTGCAACTGGTAGTGAGAAAAATGGCTCCTAAATCATCATATTAGGTGCATGCACCCTCTTCTTCTCAAGATCAATTTTCCGAGCTACCAAGCTCGCCCTCATCATTTCGTCCTCTAAGAAGACTGCATGTCTTGTTTCTACAGACTTTGTATATCTGTCTGGGCAGTAGAAACAAAAACCCTTTGATCTGTCTGGATAGCCAATGAAGTGGCAACTCACTGTTTTGGGATCTAACTTTGCAATGTTTGGATTAAACATTTTGGCCTCAGCAGGGCACCCCCACAGCCTGAAGTGTTGTAGGGAGGGCACCCTTCCTGTCCATAGCTCGTACGGTGTTTTGGACACCGACTTGCTTGGTACTCTATTGAGAATGTGAATGGTGGTTTTAAGCGCCTCCATCCATAATCCCAGTGGCGAGTTGGAATAACTCATCATGATACACACCATATCCATAAGTGTACGATTGCGCCTTTCAGCTACTCCATTTTGTTGAGGCTCGCCCGGCATTGAATACTGGGCTACTATGCCAGTCTCCTGCAAGAACTTTCCAAAAGGTCCAGGGACTTGGCCATATGGAGTGTGCCGACCGTAGTATTCTCCCCCACGGTCGGACCTTACTATCTTTATTCTTTTATCATGCTGATTTTCAACTTCGGATTTGAATATTTTAAATTTATCCAGCACTTCCGATCTTTCTTTGATTGGATAAATATAACCATAGCGAGAGTGATCATCTGTGAATGTTATGAATGAGTCATATACATCCACACTTTTTACCGAAAATGGTCCAGAAATGTCAGTGTGGATGATTTCTAGTGTGCTTGTGCTATGGATTGCACCTTTTTGATTTGTTTTATATACTTTCCTTTAATGCAATCTACGCATTGTTCTAAGTCTGAGAATTCTAACGACGGAAGAATTTCACTTTTGACTAATCTTTCTATTCCCCCCTTTGAAATATGGCCCAAGCGACAGTGCCATAATTTTGATGAGTCGAATGTTCCCTTTCTTTTCTTTTGTTCTTTATTCACGCCGAAACATGTTCTTTCACATTGCATACAGAATAAACTTTTTCACGAAGTGATAACAAATAAAGCTCATCGTGTAGTAAAGCATCACCCATATAAGCATTATTATACCATATGGCACACTTGCCATGTCCAAAATAGCACATAATTATCTTTGTCCAAACATGAAACGCTAATTAAGTTTCTATTACATGAAGGAACATAAAGAACATCTCTAAGTAGAAGCTTGAATCCATCAGCTAACTCCAAGGATATGTCGTCGACAACTTCAACTTCCGCTTGAATTCCATTTGCTACTTCAATGCCTCTCTCTCTTCTTAGCGTAGTCCGGGTCGAATGGAATCCCTGTGAACAATTTGCAACATGAACAGTTGCTCCTAAGTCAATCCACCAAGTAGATTTCGAAAACTGTGTGTACAAGGATTCATTAACTAAGGAAAAAATGTTGTTACCTTGCTTTTCCATTAAGGACTTCAGCCAATCAGGGCAGTCTTTCTTGTAATGCACGGTCTTCTTACAGTGGAGACAAGTGTCTTTGTCCACTAGGAAAGTGTCGGGGATATACCCCGCGGTATGACCTGGCTGGGACTTGGTGTTTCATTGGTAACCCGTCGGAGGATTGGCGACTCACGAAGTGACCCGCCCGGATCTCTCCACTCACTGATGACCCGGCCGAATCAGGTGACTCATTGGTGACCCGGGAGGCGGGGCAGAGGAGCAACAAGACCGAGTGGCCCAGAAGGCGGTTCATGGAAGTCCGGCTCAAGCTATGGTGGGTCGGCTTAAGAGGAAAGCATATAGAATATTCCCTTACAAAGGAAGCAAGACTAGGACTCTACATGTAATGGAGTAATCCTAATCCTACTAGGATTAGTCATGCAACCCACCCCTTCAACTTATATAAGGAGGGGTGTCGATGTCAAAACCGGCGGATCTCAGGTAGGGGGTCCCGAACTGTGCGTCTGAGGTTGATGGTAATAGGAGAAAGGGAACACAATGTTTAACCAGGTTCGGGCCCTCTCGATGGAGGTAAAACCCTACGTCCTGCTAGATTAATATTGATCAGTATAGGGGTTACAAGAGTTGATCTAACACGAGATCATAATGTCTAAAACCGTACAAGTCTAGTCTATATGATTATGATTGCCTCTATGGACTAAACCCTCCGGTTTATATAGACACTGGAGGGAATTAGGGTTGTACAAAGTCGGTTGCATAGAAAGGGAATAGTACATCCGGCCACCTAGCTTGCCGTCTACGCGAAGGTGAGTCCTATCCGGACATGGGAGAAAGTCTTCTATCTGGTATCTTCATGGCCCAATAGTCCGGCCCATGTCAACAGGCCGGCTGCCCGAGGACCCCTTAGTCCATGACACCCTCAGTAGCCCCATAACCAGACTTCAATGACGAGGTGTCCGGCGCGCAGATTGTCTTCGGCATTGCAACGCGGGTTCCCCCTCCGATTGCTTTAAAGTCCCTGACTTAAAGAGCGGTATTCGGCTTTCCCATTTAATGTCTCGCCCATCGGCTTCCACGCCTTTCTGACTTTGGCTTCCACATGGCGAAAGAATACGAGAGGTCGGGGTATTTTTGCACATACCACCCTGACCATACAAGAGAGGTGCCTATTTAAAGGGAATAGATCTCAGATCCATTCCACACCCTGCGAAAAAATTCTCAGAGCTCACTAGGAGGAACCACTCCAACATGGCTAGTGCTCCCAGCTCTTCCTCTCGTCCCCACGGCTCCGAAAAAGGTGATTGGGAGAGATGTTCTGTATCTCACGGTCAGCTGACGAAGCTGCAAAAACAGGGCTTCCTTCCTCCCACGGATCTGGTCCCCGGCTGAGCAGGATTGACATCCTTCAATGGCGGGGTTCAGGCGGAGAATTTCCCCAATCCGTCCAGGGGGAACGAGTATGCTTCGTTCCCTTCTTGCTAAGAGCCATCGGATTTCCAATTCATCCCTTCCTCCGAGGACTTCTAGAGTATTATGGCCTCCAACTGCACGGTTTCACTCCCGCCTCCATCCTGCACATCACGGCTTACGTTGCTCTATGCGAGCTATTCCTGGGATGTGAGGCCCATTTTGAATTATGGAGAAAAATGTTCTGCCTTGTCCCTCATAATCAAGGGGGATCAATATTCAAAGTGGGAGGAGCCGAGGTATGGCGCATCGTCGGGACCGGATACCTTTCTGGCACGCCGAAGAAGGCTTCCGAAGAGTGGCCTTCCGAATGGTTCTATATCGACAACGTCGCTCTTCCTGACCCAGTCCGAATGGGTCTCCCCGAATTTTCAAGTGCTCCATTGAAGAAATGCCATAGTTGGCACCCTCAGAGCCTCGAGGAGGAGGATAGCGCGTAATTCGGTCAGTTGATGGGCAAGATTAAGATGCTCGCCCAGTCCAGATTATCAATAATCGAGGTAATGGCGATCTCCATAATGCGGGGGGTCCAACCACTCCAATACAGAGGGCTTCCCATGTGGCACTATAATGGGGAAGATGACGCCTCACGCTATGGTCGGAAAGGTCCGAAAACCCCTGCCGCCTTGACCAAAATATTGGCCGAACTATACAAAGGGGAGAAGGAGGAGTTTACCCGTCTCCAGTGTCGAGATGGATTTTCCATGTATAATCCTCCTAGCTGGGTGAGCTCCAATCCCACCATTTTACTCCTCTCCCTGAATCATTTTTGATGGATAGTAACCTATCCACCCGCAACAGGAATGGCGGAAGGCTACCGAGGGGATCCATAGCCCCGCCTCCAGCCGGAGGGTCACAACCGGGACCTTGACCCCGGATTCGAAGAAGATCCGGACATATTTGTGGAGCTCGAGAATGGAGTATTCTATCAGACGAGCTACGATGGTACGGAAGTACCTATCATCGCCAATTATCCCGGCTCCTCCCTACTTCGCATGTAAGTAACTTAAGAGACTCCTTTTTCGTAAGAGTTTCCTTATTATGCCTCTCCCACCACACTATTTCGTGTTCCAAAGGGGAGGCGCTCGACGTCACAACGTGTACCAGAATCATCTCCGATGAGAGCGGCGCCCACGCCGAGCACGTCTTCGAAGAGAAAGGAAAACGACAATACAGCAGAACCTTCATCAAAGAGGTAAGGCTTTCTTTTTGAAAATAGATCTCCTGATCGCCACATCAAATCATGATGCCATTCGCCGCATTCTATCAGGAAAAGTGTTCGCCGGACTATGTCCGGAGATCCTGCCGGTCGTGCCTCTACTAGTCAGGTTCCAGACCCTGCCCTAAGGACGGGGGCTGACACGGGAGTGGCGCCAAACTGTCCTTCCGCAGAGGATTCGGATGATATGTCCGTCATGAACTCTGAAGTGGAGAGTGCCATGAATCATCATCGTCGGAGGGCCACTCTCCGTGACCCCGACTTTTCAAGGGAGGCATTCGATGCCTTCGGCTCGGTCGATGCGTACATCCGAGCTACTCGAGATGGGCTTGCCAGAGCCACGGACCAGCATCTAAAAGATATGCGGGTAAGTGTAGATTTAATAATCATAGACCAGTAGCCCCCGAGACTTAAAGCAGGTGATATAACTGATTTAAGGATCATTGTATAATCAGGCACTTATGGAGAAGAATAGCCTGCTGTCTCAAGAGTTAGACCAGCATCTAAAAGATATGCGGGTAAGTGTAGATTTAATAATCATAGACCAGTAGCCCCCGAGACTTAAAGCAAGTGATATAACTGATTTAAGGATCATTGTATAATCAGGCACTTATGGAGAAGAATAGCCTGTTGTCTCAAGAGTTAGAAAAATGTCGGACTCAACTAACTGCGGCTACCACCGAATTGGAAAAATCCAAGGAGGCACCACCTGGTAATGTTTCTCCCCAGCAGAAAGAAGTATATTCATACACCAGTTATATTAACACTGTTGTGTTTCTGCTGACAGAATCAGTAGAGCAACTGAGAGAGAAACTGAAGGACGCCCAGGCTGGTGAACAAGATGCCAAAAGGCAACATGTGAAAGCCGAACATGTGCTGACGCGGGTCGGGGATGAAAGCAACAAGCTGCAGGATTCCCATGCCCAACTGGGCGAAGAACTAAAAGATGTTTGAGGCCAACTAGCTGACGCCGTCAACGAGAATAGGAGGCTACAAGGCGGCATATTCAGTATGCTTTTCAAACTTTCCTCCCTATAATTCGGCGAGGGCCGGAACTAACAGATTTATGTCTACAGGTATGCTGACTGGCCATCCCGAGGAAGAAATGCCCGGATCTCAAGGCGACCTGCTACAAGAGCTATCCCAGATGCACGAGCGAGTTCGGCAGGCGATGCGCAGTGTTGCCAAGGCTTTATAGCCATTCGCCTCTCCTCCAGGAGGTATGGCGGAGCTCATGGTGCTGTTCAAAGGGGCACGGCGGCGTATTCGATTATGGAAGATATCAGCCTGCCGAGAAGGTGCGCAAGAGGCCTGGGCCATGGTAAAAACACGGTATACCAAGCTTGATCCGAATCATATGGCCCGGGTCGGACCGCTAGGGTCAGATGGGAAAGAAATTCCCGTTAATTTGGTATATGACCAAGTAGAAGTAGCTGCCAAATATTCCCAACAGGATTGTAAGCTAGACAACCTGCTGGACGGTATAGAGGAGGAAGTTTTTGAGTCCAAGTGACTATGTACTTTCCTTAATATATTTGTTCCTAGCTGGATTGTAAAACGATTGTCATGGCCGACCATTTCACTTCGACCTCTGGACCCGAAGGTGCGGAGTGTTTCCGAATACTCGAGCGGTAAAATAGACCGGGGTATGCGTGGAAACCATGCATAGGGGTCATAGTTGCTTGAATAGACAAGTTGTATCCGGCTAGCTATGTTATATTACATTGTGATTGTAAGAAACATATTCCAGATAGTTCCTTTAAGGGTTCCTTTCCCTGGGGTGTGCATGTGTTAATATGCATGTCCGAACTATGATTGAAAACATCACAGTATAGGTAACATATGGGGGTTCATAGTAGAAGAAATGTAAAACATCTTTAGTCTGCCGACCGAATATTCCCTTAAGAACGCTAGCTTTCGGCTTCACCCAGTCTAAGGTACACATCCGGATGACCTGGCAATAACAATCGCAGAGGTGCTCCCTTTATGCCCTAACCAAACTGACGGGAACATAGGGCATAAGCACAGGAGCCAGGCAACCCAGCTTGGCCAAAACTTCAGTCATATCGATGCATATAATGGCGAAGAAAAGGTACATATGAGGAAAAACGCATATGTGATGAGCTTGATGCTCGAAAAATAACAATAATAAGCTTCTGTGGAAGAAGCCCCCAGGTATAATGGACGTACACATTTGAGAATGCGTACGTCATAGATATATGGTTTAGCCGCACAAAAGCTTTAAGGCTAAAAAAAGAGGGCGAAGAGAGAGGATAAAAAATAATGTAAACAATAGGGAGGAGGAAGCAAACGAAGGGTTCGGCGCTAGGCATAGAATCTTCGGAGTCTGGCCGCATTCTAGGGGTTCGGTTCTAGGCGTTTGTCTGATGCATCACGCACGCGGTACGCCCCTCTAGTGAGAACTTCGTCAATGATGAAGGGACCCTCCCACTTGGCCTTGAGTTTGTCCTTTTTCTTCTCCGGCAAGCGTAGAACGAGTTCACCAACATTGTAAGTCTTGGCCCTTACTTCTCTGCTTTGATATCTGTGGGCCTGCTGTTGACAAAATGCGGAACGGGCTTTTGCAACGTCGCGCTCCTCCTCCAGGGCATCTAAGCCGTCCTGCCGATCAAGCTCGGCCTCTCTCTCTTCGTACATGCGCACTCAAGGTGAGTCATGAATAATGTCGCAGGGTAACCCAGCCTCTGCGCCGTACACCATGAAGAAAGGTGTATATCCGATAGTGCGATTGGGTGTGGTCCGTAGCCCCTAGAGTACAGAGTCGAGCTCCTCAACCCAGTGCTTGTCTGATTCTCTCAAAGACCGCACTAGTCTGGGTTTGATGCCGATCATAATAAGACCATTGGCTCGTTCTACTTGGCCATTTGTTTGCGGATGATAGATGGAGGCGTAATCGAGCTTAATGCCTAAATTAGCACACCAGGCTTTCACCTCACCGACTGTAAAATTAGAGCCGTTGTCGGTGATGATGCTGTCTGGGACACCGTAACGATGCACAACACCGGATAGAAAGTCTATCACTGGTCCAGCTTAGGCCGTTTTAACTGGTTTGGCCTCTATCCACTTAGTGAACTTATCTACCATGACTAGCAGATATTTTTTCTTATGGCTGCCTCCTTTAAGGGGTCCAACCATGTCAAGCCCCCAGACCACGAAAGGCCAAGTGATGGGGATTGTTTGTAGAGCAGTGTGTGGCATATGGCTTTGCTTGGCGAAAAGCTGGCATCCGACGCAACGTTGGATAAGGACCTATGCATCTTCTCAGGCCGTCGGCTAGTAGAAACCTGTACGGAAGGCCTTGCTTACAAGGGCCCGAGCTACGGCATGGTGACCACCGAGACCGGCATGAATTTCAGCCAAGAGCTGCCGCCCCTCTTCCTCGGAGATACATCTTTGGAGTACTCCTATAGCGCTTTTCTTGTAGAGTTCTCCTTCGTGGACCTTATAAGTTTTAGAATGTCGAACAATGCAGCGAGCCTCATTCTGATCCTCAGGGAGCTCTCGCCTATTGAGGTAGGCCAAGAAGGGTTCGGTCCATGTGACGATGACTGCCATGATAAGATGGGTCGATGGTGTTATTTCGGTGGCAGAGCCTCCGATGATATCGGTATGTTCGGAGTCTGGGGTTATGGTCGGATCCGGACTGACGTTGCCGCTCTCCACTTGCCACACCACGGATGGCTTGAAAAGCCTTTCCAAAAAGATGTTAGGTGGCACGGGGTCGCGCTTGGCGCCGATGCGAGCAAGGACATCCACCGCTTGATTACTTTCTCAAGCCACATGGTGAAATTCGAGCCCCTCGAACCGAGCCGACATTTTGAGAACGGCGTTATGGTAGGCCGCCATCTTTGGATCCTTGGCATCGAAATCTCCATTTATTTGAGATATCGTGAGGTTCGAGTCCCCGCGCACTTCCAGGCATTGTATGCCCATGGAGACAGCCATCTGAAGACCATGCAATAAGGCCTCGTATTCGGCTGCATTGTTGGAGTCTGTGTATAATATTTGGAGTACGCACTGAACTATATCTCCAGTGGGGGATGTTAAGACAACGCCCGCCCCTAAGCCCGCCAGCATTTTGGAACCATCGAAGTGCATGACCCAGTTGGAATATGTGATGTACTCTTTAGGGAGTTCGGCTTCTGTCCATTCGGCGACGAAGTCTTCTAGTACTTGGGATTTCATGGCCCGGTGTGGCTTATATGTTATATCGAATGGAAGGAGCTCAATGGCCCACTTGGCAATCCGGCCCGTGGCGTCGCGATTTTTTTATTATGTCGTTCAGTGGAACTTCGGAAATCACCGTGATCGAGCACTCTTGGAAATAGTGTCGTAGCTTATGGGATGCCATGAAGACCGCGTATGATATCTTTTGATAATGAGGGTACCGGGATTTGCATGGAGTTAGGACAGTGGATACGTAGTATACCGGCTTCTAGAGCAAGAATTGTGTCCGACCTCCTCTCGTTCGATGACGAGTACTACGCTCACCACCTGGTGTGTTGCACATATGTATAATAACATTGGTTCGCTGACGCTTGGCGCGGCTAGGATTGGGTTGCTTGCTAAAAGAGCCTTTATTTCTTCCACCCCGGTCGTTGTTGCATCTGTCCACTCGAAGCGATCGGTGCGTCGGATAAGTCGATAAAGTGGCAATGCTTTTTCTCCTAGTCTAGAGATAAAGTGGCTTAAAGCTGCCACGCATCCAGCTAGTTTTTGGACCTGTTTAAGGTCTGTTGGTGTAGCCAATTGTGATAAAGCTCGGATTTTGGCTGGATTTGCCTCGATTCCTGTACTGGAAACAATGAAGCCCAGTAGTTTTCAAGAGGGGACGCCGAAAACACATTTTTTCAGATTGAGCTTAATGTCATATGTCCGGAGATTGTCGAATGTGAGACGTAAGTCATCTATTAATGACTCAACGCGCTTAGTCTTGATGACGACATCGTCCACATATGCTTCAAGTGTCTTGCCGATTTGTTTCTCCATGCATGTTTGAATCATGCGTTGGTAGGTGGCACCGGTGTTTTTGAGCCCAAAGGGCATAGTGTTGAAGCAGAAAGGCCCGTATGGGGTAATAAATGTTGTTGCGGCTTGGTCAGATTCCTTCACTTTAATTTGATGGTATCCGGAATATGCGTCGAGGAAACACAGTGAGTCGTGTCCTACAGTGGCATCAATAATTTGATCGATGCGGGGGAGGGGGAATGGATCCTTAGGGCAAGCTTTGTTGAGGTCTTTGAAATCGACGCACAAATGCCAGGATTTATCCTTCTTTGGCACCATCACAAGGTTTGCTAGCTAGTCCGGATGTTTTATTTCTCTCATCAATCCAGCCTCAATTAGCTTGGCTATCTCCTCCCCCATAGCTTGTCGTTTGGGTTCGAAAAAGCGCCGTAGTGTTTGCTTAACTGGCTTGTATCCCTTCAATATATTGAGGCTGTGCTCAGCCAACCTGCGTGGGATTCCTGGCATATCAGAAGGGTGCCAGGCGAATATGTCCCAGTTCTCGCGTAGGAACGCTCGTAGTGCGGCGTCCACCATCGGGTCCAGCTGTGCACCGATGGAGGTTGTCTTCTTTGGGTCCGGTGGATGGACTTGAAATTTGACTATTTCATCTGCTGGTTTGAAGGAGGTGGATTTGGAGCGCTTGTCGAGGATTACGTCGTCCCTATCCACCGCCGAGCATAGCGAAGTTTACTCTTCGGCCGCAAGGGCCTCAGAGAGTGCCTCAAGGGCCAGGGAGGCTGTTTTGTTTTCAGCGCGGATGGCTATATCCGGATCACTAGCGAGAATGATAATACCGTTGGGCCCGGGCATTTTGGGCTTCATATACCCGTAATGAGGTATGGCTTACACCCGTGTGAATTCATCTCCCCCCAACAGGGTGTGGTATCCACTGTTGAAAGGGGCCACTTGGAAGGTTATCTCTTCAGACCGATAGTTCTCTGGCGTGCCGAATACCATGTCAAGTGTGATTTTTCCCGCGCACCGTGCCTCCCGACTGGGAATAATTCCTCGGAAAGTTGTGCTACTTTGCTCGATACGGCTTCTGTCTATTTCCATTTTACTGAGTGTGTCCTCGTAGATGAGGTTTAATCTGCTGCCGCCGTCCATGAGCACCTTGGTGAGTTGAAAACCGTCCACAATTGGATTGAGGACCAAGGCAGCTGGTGCCCGGACTGACCGGGTTTTTGGTTCGTCACTAGCATTGAAAGTTATGGCCATGTCGTTCCAAGGATTTATTGTTACGACTTGACAGACTTCGGCAAGGTCACGGAGTGCCCTTTTGCGCCGATTGTTTGAAGCAAAAGTCCCGAAGACCGTCAATACTCTGCGGTCGTCGTGTTCCGGGGGGAGTTGTTCCGACGTATTTTTGGTGAGGATATTGTCGGTGTCAAAACTGGCAGATCTCGGGTAGGGGGTCCCGAACTGTGCGTCTAAGGCGGATGGTAACAGGAGGCAGGGGACACGATGTTTTACCCAGGTTCGGGCCCTCTCGATGGAGGTAATACCCTATGTCCTGCTTGATTGTTCTTGATGACATGAGTATTACAAGAGTTGATCTACCACGAGATCAGAGAGGCTAAACCCTAGAAGCTAGCCTATGGTATGATTGTATGTTGTCCTACGGACTAAAACCCTC
>NW_024118625.1:0-18995 GCF_003073215.2 Triticum urartu
AGCTGCACATCCTATTAGGCATGCTGAGAAGGAAGAAAAAGTGCTGCCTCATGTTTATCTAGATTATAAAAGTAAGGTGGCACATGATTTTATTGTTAAGAATAGGGAAGGAGAGCTTAAATATCAATTGTTCTTTAATAAACATCATCCTGAGACTATTACCTTGCCTGCTCCTTCTTTGTTTGATTTGACTGTAGGCACGTACCTTGTTCTGTTGATGGCTATCTACGCCTACCAGAACCCTGCACCAGCCGAGGAGCTAGAGACGGAACCACAATTTGATCCTTCACGACAGTCTAATTACCAGTGGGACCCGGAGATGATTGTCAGCCAGTGGCAATCGGAGCCTTCCTCCTCTTCTCAGTACGACCCCAACTATTATTATGGATATCCGCCAGGCCAGCCATGGTCATAGACCAACTTAGGCCAAAAGCCTAAGCTTGGGGGAGTACGTATTTCTCACCGACATTACATTTATGCTCACACACTCATTGCTAGATGTCGGTGCTCATACTTTTTCATTGTATCATCCATGCTAGTTTATTTTCCTTTTTATGCTTTCTTCTTGTGTGTTTAATAAACCTTAAGAAAAACCAAAAAAAATTAGTTGTAGCTTCTAGCTAGTTTTAATTTCCATGCTTGTAGTAGTAATTAAAAAGAAAACCCAAAAATATTTCCTGTTCTTCTTTTTGCTTGTTGGGAGTTTTCCCGTGTAAATAGTTTTATTTCATTTCTTTTCTTTCGGGGTTGATAGGAGAAGACCATGATTAAATTGTTGAAGTGGCTCTTATATGCATTATTGTTGATCTGACAAAAGAGCCCATATTGCCTTGTCTTCTCCTGTTTATTGAATGCCTGCAGATTCTAGCTTAGTCCAATGCACGTGCACTATTATTATTATTATTCACATCGTTCGGTCGTGCGAGTGAAGGCAATTATGACGATATATGATGGACTGACTGAGATGAGAAAAGCTGGTATGAGCTCGACCTATTTTGTTTTTGTAAATATGATTAGTTCATCATTCCTGATTCAGCCTATTATGAATAAACATGTTTGCAATGACAACTAGAGATCATAGTTTCTTATGCCATGCTTGATTAGCTATGAGTTATAATGGTTCACCTTGCGTGCCAACATGCTATTAAAATGGTTATGATGTGGTATGATAGGATGGTATCCTCCTCTGAATGATTTAAGTGACTTGACTTGGCACATGTTCACGCATGTAGTTGAAACAAAATCGACATAGCCTTCACGATATTTATGTTCATGGTGGATTATATCCTAATCATGCTTGCATTCAGTGTTGATTAATTTTAATGCATGTTCATGACTGTTGTCACTCTCTAGCCGGTCGCTTCCCAGTCTTTTGTTAGCCTTCACCTGTACTAAGCGGGAATACTGCTTGTGCATCCAAACTCCTTAAACCTCAAAGTTATTCCACATGAGTCCACTATACCTACCTATTTACGGTATCTACCTGCCGTTCCAAGTAAATTTGTATGTGCCAAACTCTAAACCTTCAAATAAATATCCTGTTTTGTATGCTCGAATAGCTCATGTATCAACTAGGGCTGTCTGTATCTTCCATGTTAGGCGGGTTATTCTCAAGAGGAGTGGACTCCGCTCCTCACTCACAAGATAAATGGCTGGTCACCGGGATGCCCAGTCCCATGCTTTATGCAAATTAAATCAAAATAATTGCAAACAAAACTCTCCCTGGGACTCTTGTTAGTTGGAGGCACTCGTTGTTTCGAGCAAGGCATGGATTGATGCTTGTTGGTGGAAGGGGGAGTATAAACTTTACCATTCTGTTTGGGAACGGCCTATAATGTGTGTAGCAAGGAAGATATCGCCATCTCTTGGTTGTTATGTTGACAATGAAAGTATACCGCTTAAAATATTATTCACCTCTGTTTCAAAACCAAGCTCTGGCACCTCTACAAATCCCTGCTTCCCTCTGCGAAGGGCCTATCTATTTACTTTTATGCTGAGTCATCATCCTCTTATTAAAAGGCACCAGTTGGAGAGCACCGCTGTCATTTGCATTCATTACTGTTAGTTTACATTGAGTATGACTTGACTGGATCTCTTTTACCATGAATTACAATGTCTAGTCAGTCCTTGGTCTTTAAAGGTGCTCCGCATTTATGTTTTGCGGTCTCAGAAAGGGCTAGTGAGATACCATCCTGGTATATCATATTATGATTGTTTTGAGAAAGTGTTGTCATCCGAGTTTTATTATTATGGCTCGCTAGTTGATTATGCTATTGATGTGAGTAACTTGAGACCTATGCGTTATTGCGAATGTGGTCAGTTATAATCTTTGCTGAAAACTTGAATGCTGGCTTTACATATTTACAACAACAAGAGCAAACAGAGTATGTAAAAGTTTTTCTTTATCACTTTCAGTTTGTCAACTGAATTGCTTGAGGACAAGCAAAGGTTTGAGCTTGGGGGAGTTGATGCATCTCCAACGTATCTACTTTTCCAAACACATTTGCCCTTGTTTTGGACTCTAACTTGCAAGATTTGAATGGAACTAACCCGGACTGACGCTATTTTTAGCATAATTACCATGGTGTTATTTATGTGCAGGAGCAAACGTTCTCGGAATGACCTGAAACTTCACGGAGACACTTTTCAGAAAATAAGCAAAATACCTGCCAAATATGAAGGCCAGGGGCCCACCGTCTTGCCATGAGGGTGGGGGGCGCGCCCCCTACCTCGTGGGCCCCCTGTTGCCTCTCCGAATCCAACTCCACCTCCATATATTGAGTTTCGATGAGAAAAAATCAGAGAGAAGAAATCATCGCGTTTTACGATACGGAGCCGCCGCCAAGCCCTAAAACCTCTCGGGAGGGCTGATCTGGAGTCCGTTCGGGGCTCCAGAGAGGGGAATCCATCGCCATTGTCATCATCAACCATCCTCCATCACCAATTTCATGATGCTCACCGCTGTGCGTGAGTAATTGCATCATAGGCTTGCTAGACGGTGATGGGTTGGATGGGATCTATCATGTAATCGAGTTAGTTTTGTTAGGGTTTGATCCCTAGTGTCCACTATGTTCTGAGATTGATGTTGCTATGACTTTGCTATGCTTAATGCTTATCACTAGGGCCCGAGTGCCATGATTCCAGATCTGAACCTATTATGTTTTCATCAATATATGAGTGTTCTTGATCCTATCTTGCAAGTCTATACTCACCTATTATGTGTTATGGTCCGTTAACCCTGAAGTGACAATAATCGGGATACTTACCGGTGATGACCGTAGTTTGAGGAGTTCATGTATTCACTATGTGTTAACGCTTTATTCCGGTACTCTATTAAAAGGAGGCCTTAATATCCCTTAGTTTCCGTAAGGACCCCGCTGCCACGGGAGGGTAGGAGAAAAGATGTCATGCAAGTTCTTTTCCATAAGCACGTATGACTATATTCGGAATACATGCCTACATTATATCAACGATTTGGAGCTAGTTCTGTGTCACCCTAGGTTATGACTGTTACATGATGAACCGCACCCGGCATAATTCTCCATCACCGATCCATTGCCTACGAGCGTTCCATATATTGTTCTCCGCTTATTTAGTTTTCCGTTGCTATTGCTATCATCACTACAAAATACCAAAAACATTGCTTTTGCTATTGTTACCTTTTGTTACCGTTATCACTACTATCATGTTACTTTGCTACTAAACACTTTGCTGCAGATATTAAGTTTCCAGGTGTGGTTGAATTGACAACTCAGCTGCTAATACTTGAGAATATTCTTTGGCTCCCCTTGTGTCGAACCAATAAATTTGGGTTGAATACTCTACCCTCGAAAACTGTTGCGATCCCCTATACTTGTGGGTTATCACTTACGTACACTCCAAGTCTTCTGGATTGCTTCCGTTCCAAAAATAAGTTCTGTGAAGTTTCAGGTCAATTGGACTCCGTTTGATTTTCCTTTTCTGTGATACTCTAAAACAAGGAAAAAACATAAACTGGCACTGTGCTCTAGGTTAATAGGTTAGTCCAAAAAATAATATAAAAGTGTATAAAAAAACCCATAAACATCCAAAAAAGATAATATAATAGCATGGAACAATAAAAAATTATAGATACGTTGGAGACGTATCAGCATCCCCGAGCTTAATTCCTGCTCGTCCTCGAGTAGGTAAATGATCGATAAAAACAGAATTTTTGATGTGGAATGCTACCTAAGATATTCATCATGTATTTATCTTTATTGTAGCAAGAATATTCAGATCCATAAGATTCAAGACAAAAATTTAATATTGACATACAAATAATAATACTTCAAGCATACTAACCAAGTAATCATGTCTTCTCAAAATAACATGGCCAAAGAAAGCTATCCCTACAAAATCATATAGTATTTAAATCTTTTCACCACACAACGTATTTAAATCATGCACAACCCTGATGACAAGCCATGAAATTGTTTCATACTTTTGATGTTCTCAAACCTTTTCAATCTTTACGCAATACATGAGCGTGAGCCATGGACATATCACTATAGGTGGAATAGAATGGTGGTTGTGGAGAATACAAAAAGGAGAAGATAGTCTCACATCAACTAGGCGTATCAACGGGCTATGGAGATGCCCATCAATAGATATCAATGTGAGTGAGTAGGGATTGCCATGCAACGGATGCACTAGAGCTATAAATGTATGAAAGCTCAAAAAAAGAAACTAGTGGGTGTGCATCCAACTCGCTTGCTCACGAAGACCTAGGGCATTTTGAGGAAGCCCATCATTGGAATATACAAGCCAAGTTCTATAATGAAAGATTCCCACTAGTTTTTGGAAGTGACAACATAGGAGACTCTCTATCATCAAGATTATGGTGCTACTTTGAAGCACAAGTGTGGTAAAAGGATAGTAGCATTGTCCCTTCTCTCTTTTTCTCTCATTTTTCATTTTTTGGGCCTTTCTCTTTTTTATGGCCTCTTTTTTCCCTCTTTTTTGGGCTTCTTTCGCCTCTTTTATTTATTTTATTTTTGTCCGGAGTCTCATCCCGACTTGTGGGGGAATCATGGTCTCCATCATCCTTTCCTCACTGGGACAATGCTCTAATAATGATGATCATCACACTTCTTTTTACTTACAACTCAAGAATTACAACTCAATACTTAGAACAAGATATGACTCTATATGAATGCCTCCGACGGTGTACCGGGATGTGCAATGATGCATGAGTGACATGTATGAAGAATTATGAACGGTAGCTTTGCCACAAATACGATGTCAACTACATGATCATGCAAAGCAATATGACATTGATGAAGCATGTCATAACGGAACAGTGGAAAGTTGCATGGCAATATATCTCGGAATGGCTATGGAAATGCTATGATAGGTAGGTATGGTGGCTGTTTTGAGGAATATATATGGTGGGTTTAAGGTACCGACGAAGGTTGCGCAGTACTAGAGAGGCTAGCAATGGTGGAAGGGTGAGAGTGCATATAATCCATGGACTCAACATTAGTCATAAAGAACTCACATACTTATTTCAAAAAATCTATTAGTTATCGAAACAGATTACTAGGCGCATGCTCCTAGGGGGATAGATTGGTAGGAAAAGACCATCGCTCGTCCCCGACCGCCACTCATAAGGAAGGCAATCAATAAATAAATCATGCTCTGACTTCATCACATAACGGTTCACCATACGTGCATGCTACGGGAATCACAAACTTCAACACAAGTATTTCTCAAATTCACAACTACTCAACTAGCATGACTCTAATATCACCATCTTCATATCTCAAAACAATTAGCAAGTATCAAACTTCTCATAGTATTCAATGCACTCTATATGAAAGTTTTTATTATATCCCTCTTGGATGCCCATCATATTTAGGACTAATTTCACAACCAAAGCAAATTACCATGCTGTTCTAAACTCTCAAAATAATATAAGTGAAGCATGAGAGTTCATCTATTTCTTAAAAATAAAACCACCACCGTGCTCTAAAACATATAAGTGAAGCACTAGAGCAAATGACAAACTACTCCGAAAGATAGAAGTGAAGATCAATGAGTAGTCGAATAATTATGCAACTATGTGAAGACTCTCTAACATTTAAGAATTTCAGATCTTGATATTTTATTCAAACAGCAAGCAAAACTAAATAAAATGAAATGACGCTCCAAGCAAAACACATATCATGTGGTGAATAAAAATATAGTTCCAAGTAAAGTTACCGATGAATGAAGACGAAAGAGGGGATGCCTTCCGAGGCATCCCCAAGCTTAGGCTTTTGGTTTTCCTTTAATATTACCTTGGGGTGCCTTGGGCATCCCCAAGCTTAGGCTCTTTCCACTCCTTATTCCATAATCCATCGAATCTTTACCCAAAACTTGAAAACTTCACAACACAAAACTTAACAGAAAACTCATAAGCTCTGTTAGTATAAGAAAATAAATCACCACTTAGGTACTGTTGTGAACTCATTCTAAATTCATATTGGTGTAATATCTAATGTATTCCAACTTATCTATGGTTCATACCCTCCGATACTACTCACACATTCATCAAAATAAGCAAACAACACATAGAAAACAAAATCTGTCAAAACAGAACAGTCTGTAGTAATCTGGATCAAACGTATACTTCTGGAACTCATAAAATTCTCAAATAAATTGGTGTACCTGAGGAATTTATCTATTAATCATCTTCAAAAAGAATTAACTAAATATCACTCTCCAATAAAAAATGGCAGCGATTCTCGTGAGTGCTAAAGTTTCTGTTTTTTACAGCAAGATCAACAAGACTTTCCCCAAGTCTTCCCAACGGTTCTACTTGGGACAAACACTAATTAAAACATAAAAAACTCAATCATAACAGAGGATAGATGAATTATTTATTACTAAACAGGAGAAAAAAGCAAGGAACACAAATAAAATTGGGTTGCCTCCCAACAAGCGCTATCGTTTAACGCCCCTAGCTAGGCATGATGATTTCAATGATGCTCACATAAAAGATAAGAATTGAAACATAAAGAGAGCATCACGAAGAATATAACTAGCACACTTAAGTCTAACCCACTTCCTATGCATAGGGATTTTGTGAGCAAACAACTTATGGGAACAAGAATCAACTTGCATAGGAAGGTAAAGCAAGCAAAATTTCAAAATTTTAAGCACATAGAGAGGAAACTTGATATTATTGCAATTCCTACAAGCATATATTCCTCCCTCATAATAATTTTCAGTAGAATCATGAATGAATTCAACAATACAACCAGCACCTAAAGCATTCTTTTCATGATCTACGAGCATAGAGATTTTATTACTCTCAACACAAGCAAAATTCTTCTCATGAATAATAGTTGGAGTATCATAAGAAACTCGAATACTATAAGTTGTTTCCACATTAAAAGAGTAATGTTCAGAAAAGGGGTAACCATAATCATGCCAAGTTTTATAAATATAATCACTACTTTTATAGCATAAGTATCATCATGATAATCATCATAAGTAGGAGGCATGCCATCATCATTATAAATTTGCATATCAAAACTTGGGAGACTAAAAATATCATCTTCATTAAATGTAGCATCCCCAAGCTTGGGACAAACATTAATTACAGCAAATATGTTCTCAAAATCATCATCTTCATCAAACATATCATCCCCAAGCTTGGGCCTTTTCATATCATAAGCATAATCACTCTCATCATTAATAGTATGGATAGCACCAATAGTATAGCAATTATCATATTCTTCCAAGCAAGTGCCAAAAAGATTTTCAAGATCATAAGAAGTATCATTATCTTCCACAATTATATTTTCATGAGGCACAATAGTAATAGGAGCAGCATTATTTGGGAGAGATATCTTTTCATCTCTCTTCCTTTTTCTTTTCTTCTTCTTCTTCACCACATCATGTGTGGGTTCAATCCTCTTTTTGGTGCTCCTTATTATTGAGATTGGTTGAATAGAAGGATCCTCCTCGTTACTTGATTCATCATAAGAAATAATAGGAGGATATTGGGAAGTCTCTTCCCTTTCATTAGTATTCTCTTCATCCTCTATTTGTTTTATTTTCTTTATGTAATTGGCAATATAAGGATTTTCAATGCAATTCACCGCACAATACATATAAATTTCCTATAGATCAAAATGAAGAACTCTATCAAGGAAAAAATTTGGAATATCCTTAGTTATACATTTCATTTCTTCATAACCCAAGAGCAAACTAAGTTCATTATGATGTGCAAGAGAAATCAAGTCATGACAATTTTTGGACACGATACGATCATGAAACAATTTGCATTGGGTACTGAAATGATCATGTTCATTGCAAAGTTCACAAGTACGGCTAAGAAAATTTAAATTTTCAGCACAAGCATCTAGCCTTTCTTGCAACCATTTAGTTTCCAAGTACTTATGCCTCTTGCAATATCTATCTTCCCTATTTGGTGTGTACTTGCAAACCCAATATACTCCACAAAAATCAACATGCTTATAAGAGATATTTTCATCATGACTAGTGCAATCATCATTAGTACCATGGATATTCAAGGAGTTCATACTAACAACATTGCAATCATGCTCATCATTCAAAGATTTAGTGCCAAACATTTTAATGCATTCTTCTTCTAACACTTTGGCACAATTTTCCTTTCCATCATGCTCACGAAAGATATTAAAAAGATGAAGCGTATGAGACAGACTCAATTCCATTTTTTTATAGTTTTCTTTTATAAACTAAACTAGTGCTAAAACAAGAAACAAAAAGATTCGATTGCAAGATCTAAAGATATACCTTCAATTGCTAACCTCCCCAGCAACGGCGCCAGAAAAAAGCTTGATGTCTACTACACAACCTTCTTCTTGTAGACATTGTTGGGCCTCCAAGTGCAGAGGTTTGTAGGATAGTAGCAAATTTCCCTCAAGTGGATGACCTAAGGTTTATCAATCCGTAGGAGGCGTAGGATGAAGATGGTCTCTCTCAAGCAACCCTGCAACCAAATAACAAAGAGTCTCTTGTGTCCCCAACACACCCAATACAATGGTAAATTGTATAGGTGCACTAGTTCGGCGAAGAGATGGTGATACAAGTGGTATATGGATAGTAGATATAGGTTTTTGTAATCTGAAAATATAAAAACAGCAAGGTAACTAATGATAAAAGTGAGCACAAACAGTATTGCAATGCGTTGAAACAAGGCCTAGGGTTCATACTTTCACTAGTGCAAGTTCTCTCAACAATAATAACATAATTGGGTCACATAACTATCCCTCAACATGCAACAAAGAGCCACTCCAAAGTCACTAATAGCGGAGAACAAATGAAGAGATTATGGTAGGGTACGAAACCACCTCAAAGTTACTCTTTCCAATCAATCCGTTGGGCTATTCCTATAAGTGTCACAAACAGCCCTAGAGTTCGTACTAGAATAACACCTTAAGACACAAATCAATCAAAACCCTAATGTCACCTAGATACTCCAATGTCACTTCTAGTATCCGTGGGTATGATTATACGATATGCATCACACAATCTCAGATTCATCTATTCAACCAAGACATAGAACCTCAAAGAGTGCCCCAATGTTTCTACCGGAGAGTCAAGACGAAAACGTGTGTCAACACCTATGCATAAGTTCATGGGCAGAACCCGGAAGTTGGTCACCAAAACATACATCAAGTGAATCATGTGATATCCCATTGTCACCACAGATACGCACAACAAGACATACATCAAGTGTTCTCAAATCATTAAAGACTCAATCCGATAAGATTACTTCAAGGGGAAAACTCAATTCATTACAAGAGAGTAGAGGGGGAGAAGAAACATAAGATCCAACTATAATAGCAAAGCTCGCGATACATCAAGATCGTATCACCTCAAGAACACGAGAGAGAGAGAGAGATCAAACACATAGCTACTGGTACATACCCTCAACCCCAAGGGAGAAATACTCCCTCCTCGTCATGGAGAGCACCAGGATGATGAAGATGGCCACCGGAGAGGGATTCCCCCCTCCGGCAGGGTGCCGGAACGGGTCTAGATTGGCTTTCGGTGGCTACGCAGGCTTTTGGCGGCGGAACTCCCGATCATTGTGTTCCCCGATCGTTTTAGGGTATATGGATATATATAGGAGGAATAAGTACATCAGGGGAGCCACGAGGGGCCCACGAGGGTGGAGGGCGCGCCCAGGGGGGGTGGGCGCGCCCGCTGCCTCGTGGTTTCCTTGTTGCTTCCTTTATGTACACTCCAAGTCTTCTAGATTGCTTCCGCTCCAAAAATAAGTTCCGTGAAGTTTCAGGTCAATTGGACTCCGTCTGATTTTCCTTTTCTGCGATACTCTAAAACAAGGAAAAACAGAAACTGGCACTGGGCTCTAGGTTAATAGGTTAGTCCGAAAAATAATATAAAAGTGTATAATAAAGCCCATAAACATCCAAAACGTATAATATAATAGCATGGAACAATAAAAAATTATAGATACGTTGGAGACGTATCAACAACATTATTATTCTTATATATAGATAAATAGGACAGAGATCTGTGTTTTATTTAGAAAATACATTGGGCTGCCAATCTTTAAGAAAAAGTAAAACCTATGCTGGGAGGCCCATAGGCCGGTATGTACCTCAAAAAATAAGTTGAAACCACTGTCTCCGTATGTCATGGGCTACGCATACTTAGGCCTAGCTGATACTTGTTCGCCCTCTGGAAAAAATGATAGTACCAGCCGAGGGCTACCTCTAAAACAGCCACCAAACCATGGCTATTTTCGATGATTCAGTCATTATCACATGCTGCATTCCTAAAGCTGGCTGTGACATTGTGGGCAACTTGGATAGCTAGAAGGAAAGCCATACACGAAGGGGAATTTTAGAGTCCTGTGGCAACGCATGCTTTCATTAACAGGTACTTGATGGACCTGGAAATTATCAAGAGTCAACAACCAGCAAGGCAGGCTGGTGCCATGATCCAGCAAGGCCCTACAGGAGGGTGAGACCCAGGGCACCACTGACGGGCTTTGCAAAGATTCATGTTGATGTAGGTGTTTCAACTGTCCGCAGAAAAGGATCGGCCGCAGCAGTCTGCCGCGACGAGAATGGCACATATTTGGGTAGTTCCTCTCTGGTGGTTCTCGGTATCCAGGACCTAGCTATTCTTGAGTCAATCGCTTGCGTGAAGCATATGCTCTGGCAAAAGACCTGGCACTCCATAATTTCATCATTGCCTCTGATCCTAAGCAGGTAGTGGAGGACATTAACAAGAACGCCAGGGGAACTTATGGCACGATCATTCATGAGATCAGGAAGAGGGCAGCGAGTTTTAACAGCAATATCTTGTATGAAGGGTGCCGTTCTAATAACGATGCACATGTCTTAGCCAAATACTCCCTTAGATTAGCTCAGGGGCGCCATGTGTGGCTTTTACACCCCCACGATCCAACATGTATCCCACAAACTGTGGTTTTTGATGAATAAAATTTCTGTTCATCCCTCAAAAGAAAGCTAGATTCCCGTGCGAACTAGATTAAAGAGGGGGCCGGCGGCCCGACTGAAGAAGCACATCAGATGCAATTTTTTTCTTCAGTGGATGGCTCTTGATGGCGTTGCGGTCCAACCTATAGAAACCAGCACTCGATTTTTCATCAAGCCCCAAAAATAAGGCAGTACTATGCTTGTTTTGAGGCCGAAAACATTACGGCAGGGGTTGAGCGGGGGAGGGGGGAAGACAGAGCAAAAATATTAAAAAGAGGTGATGCGCCATTGCTACCCTAACAAAGCAGGTGCAATTCTTATCGGGAAGGAGGTGTGCCATTGACACCCACACGTCACAAATCCCACAGTAGACATACTAACAAGTTCACACACAAGTACAAAAGAATAGGTAAACATTCATATCAAACTCAGTTTCATAGGACACGTTCATATTCATAGCCAACATTCACAATCAACAACTCAAAAGATTCATATATACACAAGTTCAGCATGTCTATGCATCCAAATGATTGATAGATCACACAACAATATTCATAGATAATTCACAAAAAGATTCGGATATACACATGTTCAGTATGTTTATGCAACCAAATGATTGAGATCACAGCCAGTATCATCCATGGATGAACTTTAATTACCTAGGGTACAGACTGGTAAATGGTGTTTAGTCGGAGGCACTTCTTGCTAAAATTAATGCTTGTATGAGTAAACTTTTGAAAAATTAATGCTAAAATTAATGCTTGTACAGACAATCTGAACTTTCCTTGTAGGTTTATCCTTAAATAGTGGCCTTGTGCCGAGGGAGGTTTGAGCAACTTGACCACTACTTTCATCCAACTAGTTTACTGGCTCATCTTGGTCCTGTAGCTCGCCTAAATTCTACATTGCAGACAAGAAAGGAAGCAGTTGAGAAAATGAACCACCCAATTTTTTTGTGCATTTCAACTGAAATGGAGCATCCCTGGCATGTAGACTGATTAAGTGCGAGATGAAGATACACGTCAACCAACTTGTCTGGAATCTTTAGACTCCATGCCATACAGTTTGCTACCATATGTGCCGATAACCAAAAGGCACAAGTTGGGACCAAAGACTGGATTGCGTTTTTCTGGGCTATGCGCCAAGCAATATTTTTGGCGTTCACTCTCCTAATACTTGGAGTTTGACAACTGGTTAACTCCAGTTGATACTCGAATGAATACACACACTTCTTCTTGTCAACATCGATGCTTGTCTGAGTGAACTTTGGAGTACATAGCAGTAGCATAAGTACCTGTCCATCTGATCTTTTTGTGCAGTTCTACTGAAATCACCGAATGTAATGATTTTCATGCAAGTTCAGGCTCCAAGTTACTCCTTTATGAAATCGGCAAATAGTAGCACAATACCAAATTACCAATACATATGACAAGCACAATAATCAGGATAAAGACCAGTACCAACCTGTGTGAGGTAGCATATCAATTACTATTTCCTTTGACTGGAAGCCCAGATAAGCCAAGTGACTGACAGCAAAGGAAGGAAGCAAGCCCAGATTAGCAACTGGCAAGAAAGGAAGGACGCTGTCGAGGCAATGAAGCACCCAAAGTTTTTGTGCAGTTCCACCAAAATCGAGCATCCCTGTTGACACATATATTGAGAGAGTGAGATTACTGTAATAGTGGCACTAGTTGATGAAACATACACTAACAAATAGAAGCACCCTAATTATCTTAATGGGTAAAGTTAGCAACATAGTATTTGTCGGCGTTCTGGGAACGGGGGTCCCCAGACTTGCCTGCCTGCGGCCCGTGGCGTGGCTGAGCCAGCAGGCCGTACGGCCCATATTCACCAACAAAGCGTCCAAGACCCTCGCGAGGGGCCAAGCCTCGTGAGGCGGACGATGCAAGACCTCCTTTGGAGTGGCCTAGCTAGGCAGGCTCACGAGGAGCAGAGATATCAAGGCAAGGCGAACCTCACGAGGCTCTCATGCCGTGAGCCATGACGATCGGCACTAGGCGGGCGCCAGCGCGCACAATGTCCTTGTTTCCTCTTTAGTGCAAAGGGGGCAAGCGCAGCCGTGGAGTACCGAGGCATCAGGCAAAGGTTTCCATTCCGGTGCAATAAGACCAGGAGCATGGACTGCAAGACGGAGGTCATCGTGGAGCCCAAAACAGCGTCACCACCAGAGCTTTGTGTAGGCGAAGACTACTTTTGTCAGGATAGCTTGTAATAGCTATCCCCCTTCAAATTAGCCCGCCATTGTTGGATCCCTTCCCGCTCGATATTTGGGAAGAGGAACAGGGCCTCTATAAATAGGACTAGCCACCACAGTGGATAGGTGGATCTGATCGGATCTTGGCTTGAGAGAACCTACACACTGCAAGTCCGAAAGCACAAGAACTCCTCAACCTCAGGAGGCTGTTCTTCCCTTGTATTGTTCATCATCAGCCCAAGAGGCAATCAACCACCACCACACTGGAGTAGGGTATTACACCACAACGGTGGCCCGAACCAGTATAAACCTCATGTCTTTCTATGTTGTGAGTTCGTCGAGTTCGTCCGCAAGATCTTAGCGAGCTAGAGTGTAGATCGGTAGGAGGGGAAGACTTCGCACGCACCCTAGTGTTCGAACCTTAAGGGTTAGCCGGAGCCCCACATCCGACATTTGGCGCGCCAGGTAGGGGTGCGCCGGGGCTTCTCTCCACCAACCAGCGCCCCGTACCACCGCACTGCGCTCCCATGGCAGGTGCCCCGCCACCAACCTCCGCGGCCAACACCAACAGCAGGGAGTCTGGGTACTGAGCCCTGGCCCCCGCCCTGCGGCGAGTGCAGTGGCCGGCCAAGTTCAAGCCGGAGATGCTGCTGCATTACGATGGCGCGGCAGACTCGGCGCTGTTCTCTGCTAGCATATGAGGAGGCCGTCCTTGAAGCCGAAGGCGACGACAAGATCATGGCAAACTTGTTCCCCCTGGCCCTCACCGACGAGCCGCGCGCTTGGCTGCTCGACCTTCCGGGATCCGCGGTGACGTCCTGGGGGGAACTCCGCTACCTCTTCGCTGCGCGCTACGCGGCGTCGGCACACCACACAGTCGCGGCACTGCTGGGTGGCTCCCAAGCACCTCCTTCAGATCGCCACGTCAAGCCTTTCTTCCATCAGATTGGGGCAGCCTGCAAGCGCCCAGGGGCTCCGCCGGGTTGGGCCGCGCCGGAGGCCGACCTCACCTTTGACTCGGAAGACCACCCTGGCTGCACCGTCGGCTCAGGGATGCTTCCGATGCTCTGCACGCCCACCATCTACAACGTGGCCATCACCAAGACCCTCATCGACGGCGGCGCCGGCCTCAACTTGCTCTCCGTGGAAGCTTTCAGCCTTCTTCATGTGCTGCTCGAACGGCTCAGCCTCAGTAAGCCCTTCACAGGAGTGGGCGGTGGAGCTGCTCATCCCCTGGGGCAGATCCGCCTCCCTGTCACCTTTGGCACGCAGGACAACTATCGCATCGAGCTGGTGGACTTTGACATCGCCTGCATCGGTCTCCCATACAATGCCGTCCTTGGGTACTCGGCTCTCGCTTAGTTCATGGCGGCAACTCACCCGGCCTACAACCTGATGAAGATGCCAGGGAGCAAGGGCATCCTCACCATCCAGGGGGACAATAAGGAGGCCGTGATGGCTCTCAGGCTCGCCTTCAAGACCACGGCAGCGGCACAGCCAGCCGGCGCCAGTGCTCCAGAGGCCAAGGAGACCAGGCCCACCAAGAAAAAGTAGTTGTTCACCCAAGACGAGGTGGAGACCAAGCGGGTGCCGATCAACAAGGATGGGTCTTCAGGAGCCACCTTCACCATAGGAACCGGCCTTGACCCGGGACCAGAAGAAGCTTTGGTGAGGTTTTTGCGCGTGAACAAGGAGATATTCGCGTGGGAGCCCGATCAACTGGCAGGGGTACCGAGAGAGGTAATCCAGCATCATCTAAAGGTGTGCCCCAACGTACGCCCCGTGAAGCAGCGAGCAACATGGCAGTCCACTGAGAAGCATGCCTTCATTGCCCAAGAGACACGCAAGCTGGAGGCGGCAGGAACCATCCGGGAAGTTCGATACCCCGAATGGCTGGCGAACCCGATTGTAGTACCGAGGAAAGGTGGGAAGGAACGGATGTGCGTCAACTTCACCAACCTAAACAAAGCCTGCCCCCAAGATCCGTTCCCCCTTTTGCGCATCGATCAAATCGTCGACTCCATCGTCGAGTGCAATTTGTTGTGTTTCCTGGATGCGTTCTCTGGATACCATCAGATCAATATGGAAGTGGAGGATGTGGAGAAGACGGCCTTCTTGACACCATGTGGGGGGTACTGCTACACCTGCATGCCTTTCGGCCTTCGCAACGCGGGCGCAACCTTTCAGCGGCTGATGCACATGGCCTTCGGGCGGCAGCTCGGCAGGAACACAGAGGCCTACGTTGATGACATAGTGGGTCAAATCGCGCGAGGCGAGGACGTTGATTCAAGACTTGGAGGAGACCTTCGATAGCTTGCGCCAAGTGAACTTGAGGCTTAACCCATAGAAGTGTGTGTTTGGCGTCCCATCTGGCAAGTTGCTAAGGTTCCTCGTATCCCACAGAAGGATCGAGGCGAACCCGGAGAAGACCAAGGCCATCGAAGACATGAGTCCACCATAGACCCTCAAGGAGATGCAAAAGTTGGCAGGACGGGTGACTGCGTTAGGGCGTTTCATCTCTTAGCTAGGCGAGCGCGCCTTACCCTTCTTTAAGCTCATGAAGAAGAAGGCCCATTCAAGTGGACCCCGGAGGCCGACCAGGCCTTCCGAGACCTCAAGAAATACCTCACCGGCCCCCAAGTGATGGTGGCACTGCGGCCTCTCGAGCATCTGGAGCTCTACCTTGCCGCCACCCCGTACTCCGCTAGCGCGGCGCTGGTGGCGGTTCGGGAGGGGCGTCAAGACAAGGGTGTGCCGCACCAAGCCAGAGCTGATGCAGAGCGGGGCCAAGAAGGAGCAACATAGCCATCAGTGGCAGAAGACCAAGCTCAGCAGGGCAACATCGCAGAAGCTCCTGAGGACAGTCAGGTCTCAGAAGACCCACCACCTCAAGATACGCCACAATCTCTATGGGACCGGAGCCTCGACAGTGTGCTAGCCCTTGTCGAGCATCCGGTGTACTTCATTAGCACCGTACTGCGGGACGCCAGGGCGTGCTACCCCATGCCGCAGAAGCTCCTGCTTGCACTTTTGGTGGCCTCGCGCAAGCTGCGACACTACTTCCAGGGGCACCCCATCAAGGTCATCTCGTCTTACCCATTGGAGAGGGTACTCAGGAGCCCAAACTCAACCAGAAGGGTCACTTAATGGAACATTGAGCTGCAAGCATTTCAGCTGGAGTTTAGCACCACCAGGGTCATCACGGGGGCCGCGCTTGCCGATTTTGTGGCAGAATGGACAGATGCCCCGGCTCTTGAGGAAGGAGAAGACCGGTCCATCTCCCTAGGAAGCGAGGTGCCAGACGGCTGGGTCATGTATTTTGATGGCCTTTGCACACTAGGGCGCGGGGGCTGGAGTAGTGCTCATCTCGCCCACTCAGGACAAGCTTTGCTACGCCGTGCAACTCTGCTTCCAGCACGGTGAGAAGGTCTCCAACAATATCGCAGAATACAAAGGCCTCATAGCCGGCCTAAAGGCTGGGGCGGCTGTGGGGGTAAGGCGTCTTACCGTGAAGGGTGACTCGCAGCTCCTCGTCAACTTCTCCAACAAAGTGTATGAGCCAAAGGACAAGCACATGGAGGCCTACCTTGTGGAGGTGCGCAAAATGGAAAACAGTTCGCAGGCTTGGAGCTGCAGCATGTGCCTCAGGGCACCAACAAGGAAGCCGACGACATCGCCAAGAGAGCATCCAAGCGGCAACCGCAAGAGCCTGGCGTCTTCAAAGAGCGGCTCTTCAAGCCGTCAGCTACACCACCTCTGTCAAGCACGACTCAGCCTCGGGAGGAGCTCCCTCATCCCCCGGCCTCGGGAGCCCCAGCTTGCGGCCCGACCTTAGGAGCTCGGCTGCTCTTGGCGCTCGAGCCCCAGGAGGAGTGCTGGACCAAGGAGTTCAAGGAGTACCTGATGCACAGGACACTGCTGGAGAAGGAAGAAGACGCGGAGCGCATGGCCCGACAGGCCACGGCATACTGCATTCAAGACGGCGAGTTGTACAGGAAACGGCCGAATGATGTCATGCTGCACTGCATCTCCAGCAATCAAGGGAGGGAGCTGCTGATTGACATACATGGCGGGGACTGCGGACATCACTCGTCATCACGGACCCTCGTCGACAAGGCCTTCCGCAGCGGATTCTATTGGCCCACATCACTCAACGATGCAGCTGAGCTGGTGAAGTCCTGCGAAGCTTGCAAATTCCACGCCAAGCAAATCCATCAGCCTGCTCAGGGCCTCCAAACCATCCCGCTTATGTGGCTGTTCGCGGTCTGGTGGCTAGAAATCCTAGGCCCATTCCCACGAGCGCCAGGGGGCTACTGTTATCTCTACGTCGGCATCAACAAGTTCACCAAGTGGGTGGAAGTGGAAGGCGTCCGAACCATTCCAGCCGGCTCTGCTGTCAAGTTCATCAAGGGCCTCGTGAGCCACTTTGGGGTCCCCAACCGGATCATCACAGATAACGACTCGCAGTTTACTAGTAACCTCTTTAAAACCTACTGTGCTAACCTTGGAACACAGATATGCTACGCTTCAGTAGCCCACCCCAGGAGTAATGGTTAGGCTGAGCGTGCCAACGCTGAGGTCCTGAGGGGCCTCAAGACCAGGACCTTCAAGAAGAAGCTAGAGGCCTGCGGCTGGGGCTGGCACGATGAGCTACAGTCTGTGCTGTGGTCCGTCCGCACCACCGCTACCAAGCCAACGGGCGAGACTCCGTTCTTCCTCGTCTACGAAGCTGAAGTAGTCCTCCCTCACGAGGTCAAGCATCACTCCGGGCGGGTCCTGGCGTTCGATGAAACGCAGCAGGACGCCATGCGGGGGCTAGATCTTGTGCTGGGGGAGGAACATCGTCATGAAGCTGCATTAAGGGCGGCAAGGTACCAGCAAGCGCTACGGCGCTACCACTGCTGCAACATTCGCTCCAGGACGCTTGAGATGGGTGACCTAGTCCTGAGGCGGGTCCTCTCTAGGGAAGGGTTGCACAAGCTTTCACCCATGTGGGAGGGCCCGTTCAGGGTCATCCACATCTCCAGGCCTGGCGCCATGCGCTTGGAGACGCAAGAGGGGACACCTATCCAAAATGCCTGGAACATGCAGCACCTCCGGAACACTATTAGGAAAAGGGCTATAGATGGAATTGACACTAATGGCGCACCAGACATGTGGTGCGCCATTACTATATACTAATGGCGCACCATGTGTTGGTGCGCCATTAGTGTGCAAATACTAATAGCGCACCACATCCAAGGTGCGCCATTAGTAATTTTTTTTAATTTTTTCAAAACTACTAATTGCGCACCCTGGGAGTGGTGCGCCAT
>NW_024118626.1:0-14458 GCF_003073215.2 Triticum urartu
CTTCGGCCTAGTTCTTTTCATAAACTCTTTTTACATAAAATTTCGCCACGAAGAAAAATCCAAATAAAAAATAAAATAAAAACCATAAAATTGCAGAAATAATTTTCACCGTCCTCTCCTAATATTTAGGACAAAGTGAACATTTTTTTGGGCAACATGTATTTTTTTTAAAATGCATATTTTCCCTAATTTAATAAAATTCAACCAAATAAAATTACAAATAATTAAATTTTTATTCGAAATTAAATTTCAAATATTTCCTAGCTGTTTTGAAGAAGTCATATTATCTTCTCCCACTTATTTAAATTGAAATAAATGGAAAAATATTTTGAATAAAACCACTTTGATCCAATTACCAATTTTGAAAAATTCAAAACTGGATTTTTGTGAAAACCTCCAACTCTCTCGATTGGACCTTGAGTTGTTTAAGGTTTCTAGGATCAAAATTCCAAATAAAAAATTTCGAAATGCACAAATCATGAATGCATATGATGACCTAATGATTAACATCCAAATTGAAAATTGGGATGTTACATAAAGTAAATCCATTTTTCATTTTGGGCTCGGCATCCCTAATACCTTTGACATACTCTCGTGCAATGACAAGTGAATAAACACTCATGATGAGAATAACACATCTAGCATGGAAAAATATCAGCCACCCCCTACCATTTCATGAGCAGTATGAGCACACAAAAAGGAAATTTATTTTGAAGATTAGAGATGGCACGTACAAATTTTCTTAGAACGGCAAAAGAATACTGCATATAGGTAGGTATAGTGGACTAATATGGAAAATTTGATTTAATGATTTTGGATGCACAAGTAGTAATCATACTTAGTGCAAATGAAGGCTAGAAAAAGATTGAGAAGCATCCAACCAAGAAAAAAATCTAATAAGAGAGCATTAAGCATAACTAACATCGAATAATGCACCACAAGTAGGATGTAATTGCATTGCATAACTATTGACTTTCATGCTTGCACAGGGAATCACAAACATTAACATCAATATTCTTACTAAAGCATAATTACTCATCAATAGGGAATCACAAACCTTAACATCAAACCTTAATATCATCATATCACAAAACTATTACAAAGAATCAAGTTTATTTTGTCCAATGGTCTTCATGAAAGTTTTTATTATATCCCTCTTGAATATCTATCACTTTGGGACTAATTTCATATGTTCTTTTGATAGATCAAACAAATCAAAGTGAAGAACATCAGCATGATTTTTTTCTTCTCTCAAAATAATATAAGTGAAGCATGAGAGAATTTCTTAAAAGCGAGAAGAAATGACGGAACAAGGCCACGGAGAGAACAATGCCCACCATGGCCTCGCAGACGAAGGCGAAGATGGCGTGGAGAAGAATGGATTGGGGATCCAAGTGCAGAGTGGACTTGGTATTGCGAGATTATGGCGTTGAAGAAATCAGAAAAGGGGGGAATCAAGCCTGCCAGGAAGGTATGGAGATGAATGGGGATCTCGGTGGACGCCATGTTGACCATGGCGCGGGAAGTAGGCCAGGCCACCGTCGTGTTCCACTCATTGGAACTAGCGGCGAGCGATGGGCAGACCTTGTCTAGCATCTCCTGGTTAACCACCGTCGACCGCTCGAGGGCGAGCTCAAAGGCCGGCGGATATTCGGCCGGAGCGCGGCTCTTCACTTTCTTCCTCTTTTCCAGCTTCGGCGCAATGACGACAGGGGGAGAGCTGAGAAGATGGAGTGGCCAAGGAAGCTCGCGGCAAGCAATGAAGATGGACCTGAGCCGGTGGCCACGGCCACCATGCCCAACGAATATCAAGGCTGCATGGGGAAGTGGGGGTGCCCACGTCTCGTCAATCGCCATGCGTCGATTAAGGCCGCATGCAGTTGGGGCCAGCGATGCTCCGCACTTTCCCTTTGGCTTTGCCTCGAGGCCAAGCTCGAGCGCGCCTTGGGCCTGGGGGCTACTGTCGGTGTCCTGGGAATGTGGGTACCTAGACTTGCGTGCTTGCGGCCCATGGCATGGCTCCATCAGCGGACTGGTACGGCCCAGTTTCGGCAGCAACAACACAAGACCCTCGTGAGGCAGGCGAGACTAAAACCTCCCAGGGGGGCAGCCTCACTAGGCTGGCTCCCGAGGAGCGGAGATATCAAGGCAAGGTGCACCTCGCGAGGTTCACATGACGTGAGCCATGACGACCAAGGCCAGGAGGCGCCAGCGGGCGCAGCGTACCAGTTTCCCCTTTGGTGCCAAGGCGGCAAGCGCAAGCGTGGATTCCCGAGGAATCAGGCAAAGGTTTCCATATTGGTGCAACAAGACCAAGACCGCCAGGACGACAGGACATAGGTCATCACGGAGCCCACCACAGCATCACCACTAGAGCCTTTGCATGAGAAGGCTACTTTTCTTAGGATAACTTGTACAAGTTATCTCCCTTTGAAATTGGCCGTTGTGGGATCCCTGCCTGCCTACATTTGGGAAGAGGACCAAGGCCACTATAAATAGGACTTAGCCACCAACATAGAAAGGAAGGGAAATCCATTGCTTCCTGACCACCTATCTAGCTCCTTGAGCTGAAGGAAACCTCACCTCCTGAGGCTGTTCATCCATTGTACTAGTTCATCCAAAGCCCCTCGAGGCAATCCACCACAAAGCTGGAGTAGGGTATTACACCGCAAGGTGGCCCGAACCAGGATAAACTGCTGTGTCTCTTGTCCCTTGTGTTCGTCGAGTTAGGCTATGGAATCGTTGGGCCGACAGGTTGGGGAGAAGGAGCTCTTCATACACACCCTAGTGTTCAAACCTCTCAAGGGTCTGCAGAGCCTGGAATCCGACAGCTGCTGAGGTTTCCGCCAGCGGCCGAGCAGATGGACGAACAGCGTCCCACCATCCAAAGTCTGCTTGGTTTCGCCGAGGCTGGGGACTCGCGGTGAGCCGGCCCGCCATGGCCTCCCCAAGAGACGAGAATGGCCCGTGTTGTTGGCCGTACGGAAGGGGCCACACCCAAAGTGTAGTCCCCGCCACAGCAGCCAGCGCGAGCCCAGCCGAATCAAGAACGTGACGATGTCTCGATTGCCTCTTCTGACCCTCGAGCATGTCAAGGCCGACGGTGAGCCCTGGAGGATAGGCGGAGGGGAGACACGCGTGTCGTTGTTGAGGAACACCATGACGACCACCGCCAAACCAATGGGTGCGACGACCCCGACGTCGACGAGCCCGCGCACAGTATTGGCGGGGGGGGGTCGCGGGTGCCTATCTTTCGAGGTTGGTTGCCCTGCCTTTACTCGTGAGCTACGGCAAGTCCGTTATCCGTCCGTGCACAAGTTCAAGCCCGAGATACCTGAGAAGTACGATGGGATGCTGAACCCGGCTGAGTTTCTGAGCATCTACACCATCACTGTTCAGGTTGCCGGGGGAAGAGATGAGAAGGTGTTTGCCAACTACTTCCCTTTGGCTCTCAAGTCCAATGTGAGGTCTTGGTTGATGCACCTGCCGGAGAACTCTATTTCGTCGTGGGCTAACCTGTGCAATGAGTTCATTGGTGCCTTCACCGGCGGCCATCAAGAGCCAGGAAGGCCCAGTGACTTGCATCTTATCCAGCAGAAGGAAGGAGAAACCCTCTGTAAGTATTTAAGAGATTCAACAAGGTTGATAGGAACATCCCAAATATCCATCTGGCCGCTATGATAGCTGCTTTCCAGTCTAATGTGCGCAATCGCCAGATCCATTACAAGATGAACATGCGGTTGCCCAAGACTGTGAAGGAGCTTTACACCTTGGTGGAGAAGTGTGCCCAGATGGAGGAGGGTAGGAAGTTGCCCGGAGAGGAAGATTGCATCAATGTCGATTTAGAGGATGATGATGAATCAACCCGTCAAAAGAAGAGCATGAAGCACAGTAACAAGTGGAAGGATAAGGTAGTGATGCCTGTTGAAGTATCGGGTACATGCAGTACCGGCAAGAAGGCCAAAGCTGAGGTCCCGGGCAAGGAACTTGCCGTGTGTGCTGACTGCCGGGAGGCCGCAGTTGCCGAGAAGGCCGGGAAAGGTGATGGGCCGTACTGCAAGATTCATCAGACCAAAGGCCATGACCTTCAAGAGTGCTATCATGTTGGTAGCTTGTTAAGAGACAGAGAGCAGAATATGAGAAGCGTGACAAGGAAAAGGGTTAGAATGTTGCTGGAGGTAAGGGACGAGGCGGTGAAGTAAATCGCCCCGGCAAACCCTTCAGGAACCAAGGAAAACCCACGAGAGGTCGACAGAACGAAGCTTGTGATGATGAGAGTGATGGAGGGGATGAATAGGAAACCAGTGAGCAAGAGTTTCAGAAGGCCACTGACGCCCTGTGAATTGACGGGGGTGCATCTTTGCATGTCTCTCACCACCAGCTCAAATGGTGGGCACAAGAAATCAATGCCGTGGAACCAGTGCTAGAGGCCCGAAAGATGCTCATGTGGTCGCGCATGCCCATCATCTTTGACGAAGAGGATCATCTTGAACGTACCACTGCAGTAGGGTGTTTGCCGTTTTTGGTCTCTCCAACAATTCAAAACCTCAAGGCCACAAAAATGTTGGTGGATGGCGGGGCCAGGTCGAATTTGATCTCCCCGGTAGTCATTAGCAAGCTTCCGATAGCTGAAGAAGAGTTAGAGGTTACCGGCAGGTTTCAAGGATTTAATCCCGGTAGGAGCCATCCAAATGGAAATATCATGTTGCCAGTGACGTTTGGGGAAGAGCTGAACTACCGGACTGAGAAGATTGTGTTGGGTGTGGTTGACCTCCCCCTGCTGTGCAATGGGATTCTTGGACGCGTAGCCCTGGCTAAATTCATGGCGGCATCCCACTATGCCCACAACACCTTGAAGATGCCTGGGCCAATGGGAGTCCTTACCATTCCATTAGCCGAGAAGGATGCAATCATTTGTGTGGACAAAATGTACTGGGATGCAGTCACGGCAGAGGCAGCGGCAGCGGCAGTTCCCGCCAAGCTGGACAAAGGAAAGAAGAAGGGTAGCAAGGACGCTGGCAAGGAATCCGGGAAGAGTACCTCTTCAGAGTGTGTTGTGCCCGTTGATGACTTGCCAGAGAGCTCCAACAGTAAGAGATCCAAGGTCACTCTACCCCAAGTGAAGAAGGTCCTGATAGGGGTGGCTGGCATTGATGGTACTTTCACTATCAGCACCACCCTTGATGACAAATAGGAAAGCACGCTCGTTGCCTACCTGTGGGTGAATATCGATGTGTTTGCCTAGCGACCATCTAATATCCCCGGATTTCCCAGGGAGGTAATCGAGCACCACCTTGCTGTCTGCCCACACGCCCGATCTGTTAAGTAGAAAGTACGGAAGTAGGCCTTGGAGAGCCAACAGTTCATTGCGGAAGAGATCAAGAAACTTGAAGCAGCTGGTTTGGTCAGAGGACCGCTCCATCCCACATGGTTGGCAAATCCAGTTGTAGTACGGAAGGCTAACGGGAAGTGGAGGCCTTGCATAGATTTCACAGGTCTCAACAAAGCTTGCCCGAAGGACCCGTTTCCCTTGCCGCGCATCGATCAGATTGTGGATTCCACTTCAGGTTGTGATTTGCTCTCCTTTCTAGATGAATATTCTGGATATCATCATATCTTCATGTCCAAGGAAGAGGAAGAGAAATCATTGTTCATCACTCCATGTGGTACGTACTGTTTTGTCCGCATGCCATTCGGATTAAAGAGTGTCGGGGCCACTTTTCTGAGGGCAGTCCAGATTAGTTTCGAGCCACAGCTGCACAGAAACATTGAAGCTTATATGGATGATATTGTGGTCAAGACCAAGGATAGAGCCACCCTTATTCAACATTTGGAGGAGACATTTGCTAATTTGCGAAAGATCAAGTTGAAGCTCTACCCGGAGACGTGTGTGTTTGGCGTTCCCTCCGGCAAGCTGCTTGGGTTCTTTGTGTCGCATTGGGCGATCGAAGCCAATCCCGACAAGATTAAAGCTATCGAGCAGATCCAAGCACCAAGGATAGTCAAGGATGTGAGGCGTGTGACAGGGTGCGTTGTTGCACTATGTAGATTCATCTCCAAGTCTGCCGGGCGCGCTCTGCCGTTCTTCAAAATTTTGAAGAAGGCAGGGCCCATGAAGTGGACTCCGGAAGCAGATGCAGCTTTGCAAGAGTTGAAGGCCTACTTGTCCTCTGTGCCCACCTTGGTTGCTCTTAAGCCACAAGAGCCTTTGTTGCTATACTTAGCGGCAACCAGCCAAGTGGTGAGCGCAGCCTTGGTAGCGCAGCGGGAAGTGGATGATGCAGAGAGTGAGCAAGGACCGGCAGAGCCAGAGAGGGATCAAGGCAGCAATGAGCATGGTAGTGAGAGCAACCCCAAGGACACGACAAGGAAGAAAGTGGTGCAGCACCCAGTGTACTTTGTCAGCTCCTCATTAAAGGGGGCTAGATCAAGGTACTCTAGAGTGCAAAAGTTGATCTTCGGTCTCATCATGGCCTGAAGGAAACTGCGCCACTGCTTCCAAGCCCATGAGATCACGGTTGTCACTCATTTCCCGTTGCAAAGTATACTTTGAAAACCTGAGCCTACCGGCAGAATAGTGCAGTGGGCTTTGCAGTTATCCATTTTTGGTTGGAAGTTTGAGAGCACAGCAACAATCCGGAGCAGGGCATTGTAAGCGTTTATTGCAGAATGGACGCCAACCCCTGATGAGGAAGTACCAGAGATAGTTATCCCTCGCAAGGAATCGCCCCAAGAATGGATTATGTATTTCGGTGGTGCCTTTTCCCTGCGAGGTGCAGGAGCTGGCGTGCATCTTGTCTCCCCCTCCGGGGAGCACTTGAAGTACGTCGTCCAGATGCATTTTTCTCGGGAAGAGGCAACCAACAATACAGTAGAGTGTGAAGGGATCCTTGCCAGGCTTAGGATTGCCACTGAATTAGGAATTAAGAAGCTGATCATTCAAGGAGATTCACAACTTGTGGTGAGACAAGTCAACAAGGATTACCAAAGCCCATTGATGGAGGCATACGTCGAGGAAGTGAGAAGATTGGAGGAATGCTTTGACAGATTGCAAACAAACCACATACCCCGTTGCTACCTCTTGAGCTTGCGTTGGTTTTTCCCTTGAAGAGGAAAGGGTGATGCAGCAAAGTAGAGTAAGCATTTCCCTCAACATTTGAGAAGCAAGGTATCAATCCAGTAGGAGACAACACAACAAGCCACCGAATACCTGCACAAACAAACACCAACTTGCGCCCAACGCAACAAAGGGGTTGTCAATCCCTTCACGGTCATTCACAAAGTGAGATCTGATATAGATGGCTAAACGGTAAAGTTCTATTTTTTGAAATTTTTGGTATATAGATCGGAAAGTAAAAGATTGCAAAGAAAGTAAATAGGAAACTAAAATTGTAGATCAGAAACTCATATGATGGAAAATAGACCCGGGGGCCATATGTTTCACTAAAGGCTTCTCTCAGGATAGAAAATATTATGGTGGGTGAACAAATTACAACCGAGCAATTGATAGAAAAGCGCAAAGTTATGACGATATCTAAGGAAATGATCATGAATATAGGTGAGGGAGTCCTGGACTAAGGGGTCCTCGGGCGTCCGACCTATTAGACATGGGCCAGACTGATGGGCTGTGAAGATACAAAGACCAAAGACTCTACCCCTGTCCAGATGGGACTCTCCTTGACGTGGAAGGCAAGCTTGGCGTCCGAATATGAAGATTCCTTTCTCTGTAACTGACCTTATGTAACCCTAGATCCCTCCGGTGTCTACATAAACCGGAGGGCTAGGTCCGTAGACGGCTCTCTTGATAATCATACTCAGACAGGCTAGACTTTTAGGGTTTAGCCATTACGATCTCGTGGTATATGAACTCTTGTAATACTCATATTCATCAAGATCAATCAAGCAGGAAGTAGGGTATTACCTCCATAGAGAGGGCCCGAACCTGGGTAAACATTGTGTCCCTTGTCTCCTATTACCATCCACCTTAGACGCACAGTTCAGGACCCCCTACCCGAGATCCGCCGGGACCTTAACTCTCTTTTACAAGGAAAGGTCTCCAATCGAAAATCAAATGTGTCTGAAGCTATTGTTGGGGACCTAAAACATCTTGTAGGGTGCAAGATCAAATGCGCAAATGGTCTTATTATGTATTTTTCTCCTGAGTCGCTTGCTATTTGTCCTATCAGTCCTAACCTCTATCCAAGCTTTCATAATCTACTTGCTCATCAAATGTTTATGCTTCACAATGCTCTTCGTGAAGCCTATCCCCCTAACTGCACTATAGGGTATGACACCAGCTGCTTCAGAATGGATTATTGATCGTGGATGTACTAATCACATGACTGGCGAATGAAGTCTTCTCATGGACTTAGCCTTATGTCCATCTGGCAAAAGTCACATCACATTTGCTGATACTGGTAAAAGCAAGGTATTGGGTGTAGGTAGAGTTGCAATCTCAAAGGATCATCGCATGGATAAAGTGACACTTGTTGAATCCCTTGGTTTTAACTTAATGTCTGTCTCAATGCTTTGCGATTTGAACATGATTGTGATATTTGGAAAATATCGTTGCCTTGTTCTAATGGAATCTGACAAGTCTCTAGTCTTTGAAGGGTATCGGAAAGATGATTTGTACATGGTAGATTTCTCAGCAGGACCACAGCTTGCCGTATGTCTTCTTGCAAAAGCTTCAAAGTGCTGGCTCTGGCATCGGAGGTTAGGGCATGCTAGCATCAGGGACTTGCATACTCTTGCAAAGAAGAAGCATGTCATAGGCATCGAGGGCGTCAAGTTCAAGAAGGATCACTTATATGGTGCCTGGGAAGCTGGAAAGATGGCGAGGGCCAAGCATCCCTCGAAGGCAATCTTGACAACGACTCAACCCTTCGAACTGCTACACATGGACCTCTTCGGCCCTACTCACTTCTCTACCCTTACTACTACTGCTTGTCTCTATGGCTTCATCATTGTTGATGATTATTCAAGATATACATGGGTACACATAATCCTCTACAAGACTGAAGTGCAGGATGTCTTCAGACGCTTCACCAATCGAGCCATGAACTACTATGGCATCAAGATCAAGCACATCAGAAGTGACAATGGCACTGAATTTGAGAACACCGGCCTCGACACTTATCTTGATACACTGGGCATCACTCATGAGTTCTCAGCTCCGTACACGCCGTAGCAGAATGGCATCATGGAACGCAAGAACAGAACACTCATTGAGATGGCTCGGACGATGATCGATGAATACAAGACACCAAGAAAGTTCTGGCCTGAAGCTATTGATACTGCATGCCATGTCATCAACCGTGTTTATCTTCACAAGCTTCTGAAGAAAACATCCTATGAACTGCTCACTGGTAAGAAGCCAAATGTCAGTTACTTCAGAGTATTTGGTGCTAGGTGCTGGATCAAGGATCCACATCACACTTCAAAATTTGCACTGAAAACACATGAAGGTTTTATGCTTGGTTACGGAAAGGATTCGCACTCCCACAGAGTCTTCAACCTCTTTCACTATAAAGTGGTTGAAACTGTGGATCTGCGGTTCGATGAGAGAAGATAATTGATAGCATCAATGCACCTGGTCCACTCACTCATTCAAGGGAAACACAACTAGCAAATTTTTGTGGTCACTTTGCATTCGTCTCAATATCTGAACCCAAGAAAGTTGGTGAAGCCTTCATGGAACCTGAATGTATTCAAGCTATGCAAGATGAGCTTCAACAATTCAAGCTGAATAATGTATGGGAACTGGTCAAGCATCCTGATCCTCGTAAAAACATTATCATAGGCACTAAATGGATATATCGCAACAAGCAAGATGAGCATGGTCAAGTTGTCAGAAACAAGGCTCGTCTCGTTGCTCAAGGATACACTCAAGTTGAAGGAACTGACTTCGATGAAACATTTGCTCCTGTGGCTAGGCTTGAAGCTATACGCATACTGCTAGCCTATGCAAATCATCATAACATCCTTCTGTATCAAATGGATGTGAAGAGTGCCTTTCTCAATGGCAAGATTGAAGAAGAAGTGTTGTTGCACAACTGCCTGTTTTTGAAGACCCAAAAGGCACTGTATGGCCTCAAACAAGCCCTCGTTCTTGGTATGACACACTCAAAGACTTCCTGAAGAGCAAAGGCTTCAAACCTGGTCCCCTGGATCCCACACTCTTCATGAAGACATATGATGGTGAACTGATTGTGTGCCAAATATATGTGTGTCGGTGTCAAAACCGGCGGATCTCGGGTAGGGGGTCCCGAACTGTGCATCTAAGGCGGATGGTAACCAGAGGCAGGGGACACGATGTTTTACCCAGGTTTGGGCCCTCTTGATGGAGGTAAAACCTTACGTCCTGCTTGATTATTCTTGATAATATGAGTAGTACAAGAGTTGATCTACCACGAGATCAGAGAGGCTAACCCCAATAAGCTAGCCTATGGTATGATTGTATGTTGTCCTATGGACTAAAACCCTCCGGTTTATATAGACGCCGGAGGGGGCTAGGGTTACACAGAGTCGGTTACAAGGAAGGAGATCTACATATCCGTATTGCCAAGCTTGCCTTCCACGCCAAGGAGAGTCCCATCCGGACACGGGACGAAGTCTTCAATCTTGTATCTCCATAGTCCAATAGTCCGCCAAAGGATATAATCCGGCTGTCCGGATACCCCCTAATACAGGACTCCCTCAGTAGCCCTTGAACCAGGCTTCAATGATGATGAGTCCGGCGCGCAGATTTTCTTCGGCATTGCAAGGCGGGTTCCTCCTCCGAATACTTGATAGAAGATTTTGAACACGAGGATCGTGTCTGGCTCTGCAAAATAAGTTCCACATACCACCGTAGAGGGAATAATATTTACACAAGTCTAATCTGCTGACGTTCCCCGTAGTGTGATATCACACCACAGCCAGGTCTTTATTCGAATTGTTTTTCACAACCTGTCTCAGCGTGTTTCCTGAGGCGGTTTCCTTGGCACGTCTTGTCGAAGCAGAGATCGTGTCCCCTTATTACGGGATTCCCATTAATACGGACGTGGGTAACCCAACCGCGCCATCAATTACGACGCTTGGGGGATAAGCAAGTTTTACCAGGCTAGTGGGGGCACATAGTTTTGTCTGCCCTTATAAAGGGATAAGGTCTCACCCTTTTCTACCCACGCCTTCTTCCTCCTTGCCCATCCATTCTCGCACACTCGATCTCCAGCGCCCAAGTCCACATCCTATTCCTCAACTCTCTCCAAACATGTCTGGAGCGGGAGGCAAGTGGATGGCCTCCTCTGTCACGGAGGGACACATAAAAAAACTACGTGGAGCCGGATACTTAGCCGCGGATATCGCGCACCGGCTGCTAGCCGCGGGGCAGGTCGTCCCTACCCCGGAACCTCACGAAAGGGTAGTTTTCCTCCCCCACTTCATCCGCGGACTAGGGTTTCCCCTCCATCCATTTGTCCACGGCCTCATGTTCTATTATGGGCTGGACTTTCATGATCTGGCCCGGAACTTCATCCTCAACATCTCGGCGTTCATCCTGGTGTGCGAGGCCTTCCTCCGCATCCGTCCCCACTTCGGCCTGTGGCTGAAGACCTTCAATATCAAGCCGAAGGTGGTGGGCGGCCAACAAGCGGAATGCGGCGGAGCCATGGTGGGCAAGATGCCCAACGTTATATGGCTCGAGGGCTCCTTCTTGGAGACCATAAAGGGGTGGCAATCGGGTTGGTTCTACATCACCGAGCCGCGCAACACCAACTAGGTGACGGCCCCCGAGTTTCGATCCGGAATCCCCACGCGGATCACTTCCTGGAAGGAGAAGGGCCTGTCCTAGGGTTCATCGGTGGAGCTGGACAGACTCCAGAAGTGTATCCGGAGCATGATAAGCAAGAAACTCAAGCTTGTCAACATAGTCCAGGTCATGCTCTTCCGCTGGATCCTCCCGTGTCAACAACGGGATTTCAACTTATGGGAGTTCGACCCGGCCCAGCACCAGACTCTACACGAGCTCTTTGACACGACGTATAAGGACGTCTGGAGGGTGTTGTTCAAGGAAGCGAAGGTCCCTCCTTCTCTTACCGAGGACCGCGGGCTAAGCGCGAAGTGCCCTGCGAATTCGGTAAGTTCTGTACATCTGGTAGGATATTTATTTCCCATAGCTTAACCATGTGCGGGGTCTGAGCTCCCATGCCTTTGACAGGACTGGGTGGAGACATCGGAGCGGATTAACTGTCCGGCCCCTCTGCCCGAAGACACTACGGACGCTCTCCTGATGGAGACGCGGACTCCGGCTCCTTATGAGGTGCCGGAGAAGACCAAGAAGAAGGCCAAGGTAACCCGAAAGAGTTCCCGGCGCCAGGTGGTATCGGACCCATCGTCCGATAACACCGAGACACCCTCCTCCCGTGAAAACGAGGAGAAGGAAGATGAAGATTCTCCCCCTCCAGCCAGGGGAGACAAGAAAAGGAAGGCCGCCCCAACCAGGGAGGCCGAAGGGTCCAAGAAGGGAAGGACTCTCCTTCTGGACTGCTCCACCACCGCTGCCGACGGCGAAGATGAGTGGCTGCTCAGGGCCAAGCCCCTGGCGAAGTCGTAAGTATTCGGGTACCAGAGTAACTCATAGCATGCCTTTGTTGCACTGCTTCTCCTAACATTGAATACGATTATGCAGTCCGCCCCAAGCCCGTATCGATGTATCATCGTCGGACGATTCCTTGGACTCATCGGACATGAATAGTGATCCACTTCCGGCCGCCTCCTCCCCTTGCCCTACAGACAATGCCGAGGTATTGTCTAAAGGGGCACCGAGCCGGGGGGAGACAGTCATGGAGGCGCCTCAAGGCGACCTTCCGGACTCCAGGAGCAAAGGGAGCAAGGCTCCCGGGGGCTCCAAATTCGGCCCTCAGCCGAACACCGCGCCGAAACCTCCAGTGGTTCCGGACTCGGGCAGGCGACCCCCTTCCAAAAGGGGCAAGTCGTCCGTGCCAGTGACCTCTGTCCATCCAGAGGCACCGGACAACCTGCTGGGAGCGCTTCGCGGCGGACCCCTCTGCCCGAAGACCCTGCGGATGCTCTCCTGACGGAGATGCAGACTCTGTCTCCTTATGAGGTGTCGGACAAGACCAAGAAGAAGGCCAAGGGAACCCGAAAGAGTTCCCGGCGCCAGGTGGTATCGGACTCATCGTCCGATAACACCGAGACACCCTCCTCCCGTGAAAACGAGGAGAAGGATGATGAAGATTCTCCCCCTCCAGCCGGGGGAGATAAGAAAAGGAAGGCCGCCCCAACCTGGGAGGCCGAAGGGTCCAAGAAGGGAAGGACTCTCCTTCAGTACTGCTCCACCACCGCCGCCGACGCCGAAGACGAGTGGCTGCTTAGGGCCAAGCCCCTGGAAAAGTCGTAAGTATTCAGATACCAGAGTAACTCATAGTATACCTTTGTCGCACTACTTCTCCTAACGTCGAATATGATTATGCAGTCCGCCCCAAGCCCGTATCGATGTATCATCGTCGGACGGTTCCTTGGACTCGTCGGACATGAATAGTGATACACTTCCAACCGCCTCCTCCCCTTGCCCTACGGACAATGCCGAGGTATCGTCTCAAGGGGCACCGAGCCGGGGGGAGACAGTACCGGAGGCACCTCAAGGCGACCTTCTGGACTCCAGGAGTAAAGGGAGCAAGGCTCCCGGGGGCTCCAAGTTCGGCCCTCAGCCGAACACCGCGCCGGAACCTCCAGTGGTTCCGGACTCGGGCAGGCGGCCCCCTTCCAAAAGGGGCAAGACGCCCGTGCCGGTGACCTCTGTCCATCCAGAGGCACCAGACAACCTGCTGGGAGCGCTTCGCGGCGCTTCCATCGATGAAGAGCACCGCACTATTATGAGTGCGGTGATCAAGAAGGTTCAGTCTGCCAAGAGCGGACTGACTGAAGCCTGTGCCAGCCTTCTAACAGGCTTTGAGGTAAGTATTTAAAATATAGGAAAAATATTACCACATAGACAGTAGCCCCTGATGCTCTGTTTGGTGTTCACAAAGAAAAGCCGAATAGAGGATCAATAATATCTGCAGGAGTCTAATATAAGTATGTCTGTATGCGTACGCAGGCTTCGCGGCTGACCTCTGCCACACTGACTGCGGAGGTTGCCGCACTGAAGCAGGACCTCGAGGGGTCCGAGAAAGAGTTCGGCCTTTCCAAGAGGCAGCTCGAGGAGAACAGAGGTAAGTAATACCTTGTCTATATATAAAAGAAAATGTGGTTGCGAAATAACAGGATCATCATGAATGTGCCAGGGGCCATGACCGAAGTGGCGACCCTGAAGCAAGTGCTGTCTGAGGCCGAAGACAAAGCGGCCAAGGAGCGCACTGAGCGGGAAAGGCAAGAGGCACGGGTGGGCGAGGTGCAGCAAGAGCTCTAGGCTCTCGTGAAGAAGCACGAGGCTTTGGAGCTTGACTCGAAGACA